>NC_056597.1:37784611-37918310 GCF_018340385.1 Cyprinus carpio | reverse complement strand
GGACCCCCCCCCCCCCGCCCCCCTGCCCCCCTGTGTGTGCCCCCCCCTTCCCCCCCCCCTCTGGTGTGTTCGGTGCGGGGCAGTCATCGCCAATGAAGGTCATTACGTTGAGCGCAAAAGAACTGGTGTGAAACCGTTTGGTCTTTCAACCAGTTTATTGAAATCGAACTGTCTGAAAGAACCGGTTCGCGGAAAAGAACAGAACAGAACTTTCCCATCACTACTAGTTGATCCGGAAACCTATGCAACCGGTCTTGACTCGAGAAACGAGTTCCAATGTTTCGTCGTTATCTGGCTCGGCATCTTCAGTTCTCTCTTCACAGTAGAAGTCAGTCAGTGTACTGTTTGAGTAAATGAATTACTCCGGGATATTGGGTTTATTTTGACTCAGAGGGAGTGTCAGCCACATTAAAAAAGTTTCAACAGCTTAAGTCATTTATGGATTAATGCTTAGTGGAGACGCGAACCGTTTCAAACGATTCAGTTCGATTTGGTGAACTGGTTCAAGAAGATCCGGTTACAACGAGTGATTCGTTCGTGCGCGAACCGGATATCATCTAAACTGCAGTATTGTGAACGCGCTCTCATAACAGACACGGAAGAGAAGAGAACGCTGAATAAAAGTCGTCGTAGTTTTTGCTATTTTTGGAACAAAATGTATTTTCGATGCTTCAAAAAATTCTAACTGACCCTCTGATGTCACATGGACTACTTTGATGATGTTTTATTTACCTTTCTGGACGTGGACAGTATACCGTACATACATTCTCAATGGAGGTACTGAAAGCTCTCGGACTAAATCTAAAATATCTTAAACTGTGTTACGAAGATGAACGGAGGTCTTACGGGTTTGGACGACATGAGGGGGAGTCATTAATGACATAATTTTAATATTTGGGGGAACATAACCCTTTAACACTTTCAAACTCTTGAGTGTGGTCTCACATGTACTCCCGGCAGAGTTGATTTCACTTGGATTTTTGGCTGTGTGTTTTTTACAGTTACCGTTCAGTAAGTACCAAAGTACAAAACTATAGTTTGCGAGTAAAGCTACAAATTCTTTCATTGATGTCAGCTGCCTCCATAATAATTATCTGATTACATAAGTGAAATCACTGCATGGCATAAATTATAAATTAATTTTAATGGTTAAAAAAGGTAGTGCTTTAAAATAGTGTGTTGTAGTATATAACATTAACAATCATTATTATTGATTATTGTCCAGCAGTTATCTGATTTCTAAACCCAATTCAAAAGCAACGAAATTAGAGAAAAAAATAAAGTGCCTATACACTACCAGACAAAACGTTGTTAAACAGTAAAATTGTTAATGTTTTAAACAATGCGGTTCGCCAAGCCTGCATTTTATTTGATCCATAGTACAGCAAAACAGTTAAATTTTGAAATATTCTAGTATTTAATAAAAAAACTTTTTCTATTTGAATATATTTAAAATGTAATTTATTGTGATTTCAAAGCTAAATTTTTAGCATCATTAATCCAGTCACAACAGTGTTGATACATGTATTCTGATTTGCTGCCCAAAAAACATTTATTATTATGATGATGTTGAAAACATCTAAGTAGAATTTTTTCACATTTCTTTGATGAATAGAAAGTTCAGAAAAACAGCATTTAATATATGAAATATTTTGGTAACATTATAAATGTCTTTATCGTCACTTTTAAAAATAATCGGAAATAACCTTGCTAAATAAAAATATTAAGCTTCTATAACTTATTTTCAGAAAAATAAAAAAATATAATTGACTCTAAGCTTTTGAATGGTATTGTGTATTGTTACAAAAGCTTTTTATTTCACCATAAAATGCTGATCTTGGGAATCTTTTCTATTCATCAAAGAATCATGAAAAAAAAAATTACTCAACTGTTTTAAATATTATTAATAATAATAATAATTAAAAAAGGTTTCTTGAGCAGAATATCAGCATATTAGAATGATTTTTGAAGGATGTGACACTGAAGACTGGAGTAATGATGCTAAAAATTCAGCTTTGATCACAGCAATCAATTACATTTTAAAATATATTCAAATAGAAAGCAGTTATTTTAAATGGTAAAAATATTTCACAACATTACTACTTTTGCTGTACTTTGGATCAAATAAATGCAGGCTTGGTGAGCAGAAGAGACTTCTTTATAAATATTAAAAATCTTAACTGTTCAAAAAACTGTTACTCTTTTCAATACCAACTTGTACCTATTTATTGGTTCTCATGACATCCTTATTATAGACACTAATGCCTTCTCACAAGTCAACCCAAATCACCTCAATTCAAGCAGAAGTCAAGTCAAGTCACCTTTATTTATATAGCACTTTTAACAATACAGACTGTGTTCAAAGATGGCCATCTAGGAGACAGGGTCTTTCACTGGGGATCTTTCTCTGGGGCTCATCTAATTGTCTTGGTCTCCACTAATATTCAGGGCTGTTGAGGTCATCTCTAGGTCCTGATCCACCATCTGGGGGGATACTTACTGGATCCGGGTGGACTGCAGGGACAATCTGAACTGTATACAGACTGGATCTGGTGGTTTATGGTGACCTCGGGAATAAGAAAGAAACAGACTAATATTAGCGTAGATGCCCTTCTTTTAATGATGTAACAAGTACATTGGGTGTTATGGGAAGGTTCCCGATTCCAGTTGGCTTAATTAATGCAGCCTTACAATCCTTTACGGATTTGAATATTAGAAATGTGTTAGTGTGGGGGTAAGTGTAAGCCAAGTTTAAAAAAGATGGGTCTTAATCTAGATTAACTGACAAAAATGTGTCTGCCTCCCGAACAATGTGAGTAGATTATTCTAGCAGTTTGGGCACTAAACAGGAAAAGGATCTGCCACCCGCAGTTGATATTGATATTCTATCCTTAGGCATATCCAATTGCCAGAGTTTGAGAACACATCGGACATGGAGGACTATAATGCAATAAGAGCTTGTTCAAATACTGAAAGTGCTAAACCATTTAGGGCTTTATAAGTAATTAGCAAGATTTTTAAATCTGATACGATGATTTAAGAAACCTAGGAGTTGTGAGGATCATCAGTTAAGCTTCACAGGACCATATTGCTACAATAGCGACCTGGTCCTGCAGATTTGCCTTATACAACATTAGGAAGATTAGACCCTTCCTGATCAGAGCAAGCCACCCAACTTCTTGTCCAAGCTCTTGTTCTCTCCAGACTGGACTATTGTAATGCTTTCCTGGCGGGCTCTTCCTGCATTTACTATCAAGCCTCTACAACTGATCCAGATGCAGCAGCGGAGGGTTGTCTTCAAATGAGCCAAAAACAGCTCATGTTACTCCCTCCTCATCAGGTTACATGGCTAACAGTAGCCGCTGCATCAAATTCAGGTTACTGATGCTTGCCTACAAGACGACCACTGGCACGGCGCCAACATACCTAAGCTCATTAGTTCTATCTTATGCGCCCCTCCAGAACGTTTGCGCTCTGAAAGGGGACGACGCCTTGTGGTGTTGTCAGCCCCATCCCAAAGAGGTTCAAAAAATCACTCTCACAGACTTTTTCCTGGACTGCGCCCGGCTGGTGGAATGACCTCCCATTCTCAATTCGAACATCCGAGTCTTTACTCATTTTCAAAAAACATCTAAAGACTTCATCTTTTTCGCCTGCACTTAACCAACAATACTAGTACTTACCTTTTATTTTTCTTGTCTATCATATTCAATAAAAAAAAAAAAAACCCTGGCTACGTGCTTGTACTCGACTATCTGAGACTTGTTATAGCACTTGTATACCGTTGTTGTTCTCTGTTTATCTGATTGTTTCTACTGTTCTCATTTGTAAGTCGCTTTGGATAAAAGCGTCTGCTAAATGATTAAAAATTAAATGGTAAATACGATGTTTAATAGGGCAGCCAGTGCAGTGTTGACAGAAATGGGCAAATATGGCCATACTTCCGGTTCTTGTAAGAACTCTAGCTGCTGCATTTTTGACCAACTGGTTTTTTTTTATTAAGCGTGCAGAACAAAACCAACCAATAAAGCATTACAATAATCTAACCTTGAGGTCATGAGCACATGAATTAACATTGCCGCATTTGACATTGAGAGCATAGGTCATAATTTAGATATATTTTTGAGATGGAAAAATGCAGTTTTACAAATGCTAGAAACGTGGCTTTCAAAGGAAAGATTGCTATCAAATAGCACACCTAGGTTCCTAATAAAAAAAAAAAAAATTGATGATGAAGAATCGACAGAGCAGCTATTAAGTGTTAGACAGTGTTCTAGGTTATTACTGTGGAGGTTTTAGGGTCGGATAATTAAACACCTCTGTTTTTTTCAGAATTTAGGCAGTAAGAAATTGACTTACCCAGTTTTTCCCTATCCACTATGCATACCGTTTTTCAAATTGGTATGTTTCGCAACAGAAAACATAGAGCTGAGTATCAGCAGCATATCAGTGCAAGCTATAACAAACATGTTTCCTGATGATATCTCCCAAGAGTAACATGCAAAGCATGAAAGTAACGGCCCTAATATTGAGCCTTGATGTACTCCATACTGCACTTGTGATCTATGTGATACTACTTCATTCACTGCCACGAATTCATGGCGGTCAGATAAGTATGATTTGAACCATGCTAATGCACTTCCACTAATGCCAACAATAGTTTTCTAGTCTAGATCAAAGGAATGTTGTGGTCGATTAGTGTTGAATGCAACCCTAAGATCCAGCAGCACTAATAGAAAGATACAACCACGATCAGATGATAGAGCAGGTCATTTGTAACTCTAAGGGAGAGCAGTCTCAGTACTATGATGCAGTCTAAATCCTGAAATCAAATACTAACAGATACCATTTTTTCTTAAGAAGCCTCTAAGAAGGAATATACTTGTGAGGATACTATCTTTCTAGTATCTTTGACAGAAAAGGAAGATTTAAAGATCGGGTCTGTAATTAAGTAGTTGCTTCTCTATCAAATACATCGTATAGATTTTAAAATCTTGCTTATTACTTATAAAGCCCTCAGATGGTTTAGCACCTGCAGTATTTGAACGGAGCTCTTGTTTACATTAAGTCCTACATGTCCGCTGCATTCTCAAAACTCAGGCAATTTGATAATACCTAGACATATCAAAATCAACTGTGGGTGGCAGATCCTTTTCTATTTTAGCGCCTAAACTCTGGAATAGCCTACCTAACATTGTTCGGGAGGGGCAGCCACACTCTTGCAGTTTAAAATCTAGATTAAAGACCCATCTCTTTAACCTGGCTTACACATAAATCACACTAATACGCTTCTAATATCCAAATCCATTAAAGGATTTTTAGGCTGCATTAATTAGGTAAACCGGAAACGGGGAAACACTTCCCATAACTCCAGATGTACTTGCTCACACTCGTTAGAAGAATGGCATCTACGCTAATATTAGTCTGTTTCTCTCTTATTCCGAGGTTCACCGTTGCCTCCAGATCCAGTCTGTATCCAGATCAGATGGTCACTGCAGTCACCCGGATCAAAGTATGTATCCAGCCCAGATGGTGGATCAGCACCTAGAAAGACCTCTACAGCCCTGAAAGACAGCGGAGACCAGGACAACTAGAGGAGACCCCAGATCCCCTGTAAAGACCTTGTCTCAGAGGACCACCGTGACAAGACCACAGGAAACAGATGATTCTTCTGCACAATCTGACTTTGCTGCAGCCTGGAATTGAACTGCTGGTTTCATCTTGTCAGAGGAGAACTGGCCCCCCCGACTGAACCTGGTTTCTCTTTTCTCCATTCTGTCACCAATGGAGTTTTGGTTCCTTGCCGCTGTCGCCTCTGGCTTGCTTAGCTGGGGACATTCATTTACAGCGATTTTCGTTGACTTGATTGCAAATGATTGCACAGATTACTATTTAAACTGAACTGAGATGATTTGAATTCAATTATGAACTGCCTTTAACTGGCCTTTAAACTGTCATTTTTGCATTTATTGGACACTGTTTTCCTAATTAATGTTGTTCAGTTGCTTTGACACATTCTTTTTTGTTTAAAGCGCTATATAAATAAAGGTGACTTGACTTGACTTCGGGGTAAAGTTGTGTTTTTTTGATGAAAGGCTTAGAAACAGCTAGTTTGAAGGTTTTGGGGACATATCTTTGGGGACAATGACAAATTAATAATAGTGAGAAGAGGATCTATTAAATCTGGAAGCACCTCTTTTAGGAGCTTAGATGGAATAGGATCTAAGATTCATGTTGTTGGTTTAGATTATTTAACAAGTTTATACAATTATTCCTCTCTTACAGTAGAGAATGAGTGGAACGGTTCCTCAGGGGATCTATAGCGCACTGGGGATCTATAGCGCATCTGATGTGATGCTGTAGCTGATGACTGCATGGATACAATTTTATCTCTAATAGTATTTCAATCTTTAAATTAAAGTAGTTCATAAACATCTTTATTGGTGTTGGTGTTGGGAAATGTCAAACCTGTTGATGCTTTCATTTTTCATTAATTTAGCCACTGTAAATAAATAAATACCTGGGGTTATGTTTGTTTTCTTCTAAAAGAGATGAAACACATAATCGGATATCTAGCAGTTTTAATGCTTTCTGTAGGATAGGATGTACTTGCCTGCCATGCATTACAAAATACCTCTAGTTTTGTTTTCCTCCAGCTGCGCTCCATTTTCCGGGCTGCTCTCTCTAGGGTGTGAGTGTGCTTATTACACCACGGTGTTAGACTGATTTCCTTAATCTTCCTTAAGTGTAAAGGAGCAACCATATCTTAAATGCTAGAAAAGTGAGAGTCCATAGTTTCTGTCACATCAAGTTGTTCTGAGCTATTGGATATGCTGACGAATTGAGATAGATCAGGATGATTACTTACAAAGCAGTCTTTTGTGGTAGAAGTGATGGTTCTACCATACTTGTAACAAGGAGTAGAAATTACAGTTTTAGCTATATGAAGCTTGCACAAGACTAGATAATGATCTGAGATATCATCGCTTGGCTGCATAACTTCAACACCATTAACATCAATTTCATGTGACAGTATTAAATGTAGAATATGATTTTGACAATGAGTAGGTCCTGACACATGTTGTCTAACCCCAATAGTGTTCAGATACTCAGAAAATCAGCTAATTCTTTACTAAAGTCTGTATGGTGCCCAGGTGGCCTGTATAAAGCAGCCAGTGCAAACATTATAGGGGATTTATTATTAACACTTGTTTCTCTGGATAATGTAATAGAAAGCACCATTACTTCAAATGAGTTATACTTGAAGCCTGCCCTCTGAGAAATACTGAACATATTGTTATAAATTGTAGCAACACCTCCCCCCTTACTTTTGTACGTGGTTTATGTTTATAACAGTAATCTTGGGGGGTAGATTCATTTAAAATTATGTAATCATCCGGGTTTTTGGCCAGGTTTCTGTCAAACAGAGCATATCTAGGTTATGATCAGTGATCATATCATTGTACTTTCATAGAAAGGGACCTGATATTCAATAAGCCGAGCTTTATCATTTGTTTCTCTGTATTATATACATTTTTTTTTTTGTTGAACATCAATTAAATTGTTACTCTCTAAATTGGCTTGGACGTTTTTTATATTTTCTAGTTCAGGGATCAGAACACAGTCTCTGTAGTGTGATATCTAGGTAAAAAGGGTCTCTTTGTGCTGAGAATGAACTGATTTCTGTGACATAAGGCAGCTAGCAGACAGTCGGTTTAGCCAGTCGTGTCTGCTTCCTGACCTGGGCCCCAGTTAGTCAAGTACAAACTCTAAGACTATGTGCCATATTTCTAGAGGAGAAGAGCGGCACCACCCCAGGAGGGATGAAAACCACCTCTTTTCAACAGGTCAGGTCTGCCCCAAACAGATGTCCAATTATCTATAATACTGTATGTTATTCTGCTGGCATCACTTCCAGCCATAGAGTGACGACAGTCTGCTATGTATCACGTCGCCATGGTAAGCAGGGAGGGGACCAGAGCATATTACAGTGTCTGACATCATACTTGCAAGTTCACACACCTCTTTTATGTTATTTTTAGTAATCTCTGACTGGCAGAGTCGAACATCATTGATGATGGGAATAACTATCTTACTGAATTTAAATTTTTCATTAGCCAGCACTTTTAAATTTGCCAAGATGTCAGGCGATCTGGATCCCAGTAAACATTGGACTATGGTGGCCGGTGTCTCTATGTTCACATTCCCGTATGATAGAATCACCAATAACTACAGCACTTTGATCAGGTTTCTCAGGTGGGTGCGTCACTGAGTGGGGAGAACCTGTTTAATGTTCTGATCGGATTGGTGGAACGGCTCACAGTCACCCAGTCGCCCTGCTGCGGAGGCTCTGTAACCAGAACCGAACAATGTACAGGACTCCTTGAGCTAGTCACATCCAAAGCCGTATCTACAGCCCTCACATTCATACTTTCCTCAATTAAAGTTTGGATGTGTGTTTATAGTTCTAAAATCTTCTCTGTCATCCTAACTATCTTCTCTGCATTTATCACATGTGAATCCCTTTGCAGACAGAGAGAGATAAACTATTACATGTGGCAAGCACTGCAAACAACAATAGCAGGAGAAGAAGATATTACTCACCATGATTGATGAATCATTTCTGACTTCCCACTGTTGTTTTGGTGAACTTGTGAAAAACACAGAGCGAATGAGAAAAGGCACGAAGCGAGAGGAAAAAGAGAACGGTAATAGACGTGAATAGAAATGTGAATGACAGGCTAACTGGCTAACGAATGCTGCTCTCGTGGTTTACAATTAAAAACTACAGTAACTATCAAATTAGTCAGATTAGTTTAATAGATAATATCGGATATATGGTGGGAATTAAGTTATATTTGATCGCTTTAAACAACAAAAGAGAGTGACTATGAGATTCAACAGAAAAAGTGCAGCTACACAGAGCTACAATCAAGTGAAGTACAATCATAAGTTAGCAGATGCATATGTTCAATAAAGAGATGATCAAACATTAAACAGCATATAAACCAGACCTGCCTAATGTTACTGAATTAAATGTCGACACAGGAAGTGGTATCCCAGATAGCAACATATTGTCGGCCCAGATCTGGCCCACATCTGGCACATGTGGAATGATGATCTGGCCCACATGTAGCGTGGAGTTTGCTGCTTCTGTTTGCACCGCTCCTGTTCGCCAGATCTGGGCCACAAGCAGGCCTTAGCAATGCCACATGTCAGCCAAGAGCAAAGAAATAAACCACACTGGATCTTATCTGAGCCACAAAATATGTTATTTATAGAGTCCTCTCAGCTTTTCTAAGCTTGTTTACAAGCAAAAATCACTGAAGGAAAGAAGAGGACAGAAAAAAAAGAGATGAACAGAAACACAACAACTGATGAAATCAATGAAATCACTGAAGAAGATAAAAGACATTAAATCTCTGAAGATCTCAGCAGAGGAGGATTTAAAACAACCCCACAAACAGCATCACCAGCTTCACATATTACTAACCAGACTGACTTTCTGTAAGAGGTCTACAGAAGTTCTTATTGAGAATTAACGGGTTTAAATTTAATGTTTGTTTCATTTGAAGTCACCATAATGGTGATTCGTGTTTCCATTAGCTGGGCTCTTAACTCTTATTATTAATCTTTTGTTTTCTTTGGCTGCTGTGCAAGTGTGTTTGACACATTTGCAGTATGTGATAGTTTGTTGTTGATGGTTACACAATTACCATGTAACAGCATGATTATCTGAAGTCTTTTGAATCCTGAAACTGAAATGTAATGCTTTTGCATTACAAATCCTGTGTTACAGCAATTTTGAGTTAAAATGTCAGTTTAAAAGTATACAGAAAATTCAACAGCACTGACACACACAGATATCAGCAATCAGCATATGAATCTAAACAATGGTGACAAAATATTCAACTAATCGGATCAATTCTGGACATCACAAAAAGCTACTAATAGACCCAACAACAAAACAGCAAAAATATTAAATAAATGTATAAAACAAAGTTAGAATTACAGTAAATAATAGGATAATTCAGCTGCATAATTTATTAATGCTGTGATGCATGCTGGGAGTTTTGTACTGTGGTACCCACCATGCATTGCAACATTACACTTTATGTTGTCACCATTGTTGAGATTCATGTGTTGATTTATGATGACTTTGTGTGTTAGCGTATTTTAACTTTTTTCAAAACTAATTCTGCAGAACTTTTAACCTAATCCTCAATTTTAAAAAACAAAACCAATAATTGCACAACACAACACAATCATTACAGTCAAATAACATTAATGAATGTCAAGAGTTCACTATCATCAGCTGAAATAATTTTGTTTTTGTTACTTCAAATGTATTTGATAAATACACCATTACAGCAGCCAATAAAAATGAGTTAGCTGTAATAAGAGTTAAGAGCCCAGCTAATGGAAACACGAATCACCATTATGGTTACTTCAAATGAAACAAACATTAGATTTAAAACCCTGTTAATTCTCAGTAAGAACTTCTGTAGATCTCTAACATAAATATAGTCAGTCTGGTTAGTAATAAGTGAAGCTGGAAATGCTGTTTGTGGAGCTGTTTAATCCACCTCAGGAGCGGTCCGCCCAAGTGACATCATTCCACGCTACATGTGGGCCAGATCATCATTCCACATGTGCCAGATGTGGGCCAGATCTGGGCCGACAATATGTTGCTATCTGGGATAGGACAATGCAAGCTTTAGGCATGTTGATGGACTCTTTGTACTTAATGTATGTTATGATTATTGTTCTATATATATATATATATGTGTGTGTGTGTGTGTGTGTTCAGCTTTTTGTTCAAAATGTTGTGTTTGTTGTTGTTTTTTATGAAACTTTTTATGAAACTATGCTGGGCGATCTGATGTTAGGGAGCAGCATGACCATTGTAGGAATCCTTTCACAGGAGAGGGCGAAAAATTCTGCTGCACGATCCATTATTTTAACTGTATGGTGTTTTGTAATGTTCAGGCTATGGATGAAGACGACAAGGGTGAGCAGCGTAACTTTATTAAACCAAAATAAAAGAGGGATCTCCACGTACAAGAGTCAACGACACTGTGCAAGGCACAAACAACACCAGACAATGAATGGAATACACAGATAACTAATGAACAAATGATGAACAGGTGTGTGAAATCAATGAACAATCATGACAACCAATGAAACACAGGTAACAAAGACAAACAAACTAGAAGTCCATGAAACTGAAAGTGAAACCAAACCTACATGAGATAGTTACATTTTAGATACAGTTATATTGCAAAATATAGTATGTTTTATTTCAAACCAGGATATTTCTCTCAAATTAGAAACAGTCTAATTATATGGCGCTTTAGTCTTTCGTTGAATGAAACATGTTCACAGATACAGTTATAAGATCTCACTGTTTGTAAAGACAGAACTTTGTACCAAAAAAAAAAAAGGTACGCCTGTTAAAACCCGTGACACTCCATCCTGAAAATATACTGTATTTTGCCATATGGCATATAAAGTAATATATATATATATATATATATATATATATATATATATATATATATATATATATATATATATATATATATATATATAAACTTAACTAACCACAAACAGAAATATAAGTGTGCAAGATTAAAACGTATTAAAAATTTGACACAAGGCTTATTTAAATATTTAACTTAAACTAAAGTGTAAAGTCATGTTATTTTCCTTCACCAGGTACACATGAAACAGCTTTCAGGATGGTTAGTTGGCCAGCATTTAGAAGAACATTTTGTGTAAAAATATGCTTTTCTCTCACCACCAAGAAAATTAAAATCTTGTAAAAAAAAAAAAAATTATAAGCACAAAAATAATATTATTTAGAACTGTAATATCAAAAGTCTTTACAGAAAGGAGCTGAAACTACAGTTAACATCTAAAACATTGATTTTACTATAAGAATTGCATCACCTGCATATTAATGGCACTTCAGGCAGTACTTTTATTTCCTGAACATGATGCTGTAGTCCTCAGAGCGTTTTTTTGCGTCCACAGCAAAGACATCTGAAGAACTTCCTGTACTGCTGCCTGACCTGGACAAGAATGAGACGAGAGGAGCTGAGTGACTTCATGATATCAATTTAACCTCTGAAACTCATGAAACAGAATGGAGTTTTGTTTATAATAAACAGGTAATAAACTACTGTACTGTCACTGGAGATTGATTAGTGGGATGGAAAAAAAAGTCTGACCTCATTATTGAGAACACAGTAGATCAGGAAGATGAAGGTTCCCTGCTGGGAGTTCAAGATCAGGAAGAGGATCTCCAGCACCATACTGCCATTAGTGAAGAAACCCAGAATCCAGGAGCAACCAAGAACCACACACTGAGCCAGTGTTTTAAACACCAAAACCCTGCAGAGAAACAGAAAGAAAAAGAGTTAATGTGTCTTCATTGACTGTGTTCTTTATTTATACTGTGTTTTGATCATATTGTTTGTTACTTGGATTGTTTCATCTGTGAAACCTCAGCATTCAGTTTTTTGAGAGTTGAGTTCAGAGTGATAACAATCTTGATGAAGAGAATCATGTTTAACTGCAGAAAAAGAAAAAAATAATCAAATTCATTTTTTGCTTCAACAGTCCATGTGAAAAAAGTGTTTATATTCAGAACTTACTGCTAGTATGACACACACAGGACCCAGAAAACTCCAGATAAAACCTTTATCATGTTTAATCCAGCAACTGTTAGGAGGAAAACAAATAATAACTGAAATAAATAATGCTATTTTAGATGTTTCCATGTGCGTGCCTTTAACATACCGTGACACACACACACAAAAATATTATCAGATAACAGAAACCTGCCCTGAGCAATTTACATCCTTCTAAACAAATGACCTATCAAAACAACAACAACAACAACAACAACAACTCACTGTTCACTGCCGTATCCTTCAGGAACCAGACCGACAGACACACACACCACAACCAGAGCAACCACATATCCAATCACACCAGGGAATCCACTGTTAAGCACCTCCCTCTTTTTGGAGCTGATCTGTGATAGGTTCTTCACACAGATGAAGAGCAGCACACCTTCAATGAACATCCACACAAAGGCGGAGAGAAAGAGGAAGTGCAGAAGGCCTGCGATCACGGCACACAACACCTGGAGATCATGAGAGAGGGTTATGATGATTCTCAGTGATGCTGTGCTGAGCTGTAGGGCTCCTTCATCATTCTCACCTGCTGACGACGTATGAGGCTCAGAAACTTCCCTCTGAGCAGGAACAGAAGGTGAGCCTGCAGAAGACTGATGCAGATGTTGATTCGAGCCACATTATTCACTCCAGGACTCCACTGACAAAGGGCAAAGGTCAACAGGGCCAAACTGAAGAACACCAGCCCCACGATCACACACACCGAATTCAACAGTTCCAGCAGTAAGTTGCTCTGAGAAAACATGTCAGAGTTCATGAGTGCCAAATCTGTGCTGTTGTTCGGTATTTACTATAAATTAGGGATGTAAATAAGGGATTTTTGTGCCCCGATCCGATCCGAGTCACTGAATATTGAGTATCTGCTGATACCGATTCATGATCCGATACTTCTACATTCCTTGAATTTAATGCACAATTCAAGTACATTAAAGTTATTTTAATCAATCTAATATATACAGAGTTGTGCAGAGTCCCTAGGTGAGTAAATATGAGAAGTTGAGTGACCCATGCTGGCAAAATGAGTCGGAATCACTGATCTGTAATAGAGAACATAGTCATTATAAATCAATGGTCGGAATGTGCACAGGCTAATTTTGAGCTACAAAAAATAAAAAAAATAAAAAAATAAAGTGAAAAATGTTGATTTTGGTCAAATTTCAGGTTTTCACAAAAATTAGTTCATTAAGCCTCTCGTCTAGCAATCCCAATGCTCCAAATAGTAATTAAAGATCTAAAGTTCATTATTTTTTTCAACTCTACAGTAATGCAGTACAATTCACTTTTAAGATTTGCATTTAATTCATGGAGTCATGGGGTGCAGTGACATGATGAAAAATGGTGCCACAAATTCAGGTGGGTCCTCAAAACTTGCCGACTTTTCGCTTCTTGATGAAAAGTTTCCATTATATCCAGTAGATTCTGCAGCAGAGGATCACTCATTAGCTCAGTAGCCATTTCCACTCCCTAGTTTTCACTTCTTTATGTTTGATGTGTATTATAAAAAATTACTATTATAACAAACTGTTAGTATGCACTGAAGTCCGTTATAGCAAGTACAATTAAATAATAATGAGTTTAATATTTTGAAATATTTTTAGATTTAATTAAAAAAAATCATTTTAAACATTGCCTCATCAAAAAGAGTGCTCTTAGTCTTATCATTAACTGTAGAAGCTGCTAAATATATTCTGTTGTAGTTTTGTTACTCTGAATTTACTCTGCATCGATTAATGCATATTTTGACATCGGCTTGTCAGATAGTTCTATCCGCACAGTGCTACAGTTGTTATCACTGTCAATCATAGCAATGATTTGCGGAACACCTCTGACTGGCCATTGCTTTCAACAGAGATGCCTGTGATCGGCTAAACTCAATGCTGCAAAAAACACATTGTAAAAATCATGTGGTTTTTTCATTTCGAAACCAGAGCACACATGCAAAAACACACAAGAGTGTTTTTTTAAAAAGAGGGTGACTACAACTGGGTACAGAATTGAATTGGTAGCTCCCTCACCCAAATTTAAAAACTCACCAGATCTAAACAAATTCACTCTAATGACCCATTATTAAAAACGGCGAATTTTTTTTTGCATCCTGAAAAGATAAAAACAACAAAAAAATGGCTATATTGTGAATATTAATATAGTAATTATATTTAGAAAGGAAGTGGAAGAAACAGTGCAACGTTGCTGGGTGATTTTGGTTTGGAACCTTCAGAAAACTTCAACTTGAGTTTTCTCAGAACTGACTTTCAAACAGGTGTAGCTCAGTAATTTTTCGTCCGATTCCAACAAATCATACATCATCTTGAAGGTCTTTTAATGGAGAATGAAATTAAGTGTGACTCATTTTGCCAGCACAGGTCACATTTGTTTGTGTGTGTATGTGTATGTGTGTGCATACATATATAAGATATGCTTTCCTATATAAGGGAAGTCGTGAGTATATATCTGCGCATACTGAATAAAGACATTGGTGGAATATGGGACTAACGTAAAAAAAAAAAAAAAAAAAAAAACAACATTGAACATGGACACACTTTTTTTCTGCTTTTGCTTTTAATGGTGGTTGGCAAATCTACTGCAAGGCACATACTGCCACCTACTGCCATAAAATAATGATCAGGTTTAGGGGAGCCGATACCTATTAGTGAAAAAATGCTTAATCTGCCCCAATCCTGATCCTTGAGACCAGCTCTCTATAAATGATCTCGTACCTCGTTGGGCGGCTGGTTTGCATGATGATAGCGAATGTGGACAGATGAACACAGGAACACACCAGTGGTAGCTGCTGTTGGTCTCTAAAACAGAACAACCATCTACAATCCACTCGCTGATATTCCAGTACACACAGGAAAGAGAACCACTGGGATCAAACTCAAGAAAAAAGAAGACCAATGATTAGAACATTAAACAGTTCATCAGTTCTCATGTTTGACGGAAAACATTTCAGTGTCTCACTCTGATGTGTCTGAAAGTGTGAAGATGACTGTTTTTGGTGAGTTTAGTGTTGTTGTAATTTGGAGGAGAGTAGCTGAGATCACAGTGGACATCATGGTTTTAATCGTGTCATTTATGTGTTACAGAGTCTGGCTTCAGTAGATTCGCAATCATCTTGTAGCTCATGAAAGCCACAGCAGCTGATCCTGAGTTACAGACCAACATGAGACAAAAGGTAGTGAAAGAAAATCTCATCAGTTCACAAAGTAACTAATGTCATTCAGACAAAAATAAAACATTGGGCATTCACAACGGCAAACTGAATTTCCTCAAAAAGCAAATGTTTGTGTTGTGTACTCAAGATACATTCACTGCTTCCCACACACCTGAAGGGCTGCTCTTGGCAATTTCAAAAAATGTTAATATCCATAATAGCCTTTTCCGTACTGACTGAAGGAATATTTTTTTCGATGCAATTTGGTCCAACCGGCAAGAACTCTCACCTTCTAAGAGAAAAACAAAAACAAAAAAAAGGGACTTTTTTTAATTCTCAATGCCAAACAGTTTTCCTGTAAATTGTGGTACATATGTATTATATATAAATATAAACATTTTCCCAAATTGTTCCAAATGTTTAGGCAAGTGACATAGAAGGATTTTAGTCAAATAAAAATTAAGATTTTAGTTTTTCAAAGAAAGTATTGGTTTGTTTGTTTGTATTTCTCAAATCTTTTTAGATAACTGATATCAATCTCGGACAGGTTTGTTAAATAGTTTGCCAGGTCTTCTAAGGTAAATGGAAAACCTACTTAATTGGATAGTTGACCCAAAAATGTTCTACATTGTTAAGCAAGTCAGTTCTCGTGTAATTTGGGGGAGAAAAGAAAGAACTTTTTTGAAGATAAAAAGCAAGAAACATTGCAATGTCTTGCAAAAAACTCTGAACAGCAATTTATCAAGAGAGAGATGTTAGGGAAAAATTTAAGTATCAGCAGTACAGCATTGCTTAGAGTAACTTAGAACTAGTAGAAGTAAAATATATCTGTGTAGGATGCTTGCAGAAACCTGCAAAACGGTAGAACATCCTTATTTCTTTGATGTTCTTCGCAAACCTTAGTAATGCTTTAAGACAACAGCCCTCACTTACAGTAAAACGCAGCAGATGTTTTAGTCATGCCAAGCATGCATAACTAAGTGAGAGACCATGAAACATTAAGCCAATGCTTTGAATGAGTCATATGTTCTCTATGAATAACCACATGTGTCAAGAACAGCATGATATTTCCCTCAGCTGTCAATAGTATTTGCCAAGTTAGCAGAAATGAGACAGATTATAGTAAAGTGATGGATGTTTATCCTCTTGTGGTTTCCTCACCCTTTTCTAGCGTGTTGTTCAGTTTCAGCTGACAGAGCTCTACCCAGAAAGCCAATAAAGTGAATCACTGATTCTACTGATTGTTGACAAGAAACATAAATTGGTCAAGGAGAACGTCACGATTCTCTGAAAAGATATTATTTCCAGACACGAATGTACGCACAGGGAGGTGAGAAAGCCACAAGGGGAGAGTATATAAATTGTGAATCAACAAGTGAAGCTCAACTCTCTGCTGGGGTGACACAAGGAGAGTTCCTCATGCGCATGTTATAATAACATGGATTGAAGCAGCATCTCTGACTCTGTGCAATTTCTCACCTGAGTGTTTCTGAAATATCTTTTTCCACAACAAACATGGCGACAAGGATGGGATCCCATTCCTGAAGGAATTCAGTGGTCTGATCAACTCGACAAGAAAGCCTGTCGACCCAAACCCCCTGCAGGGACGTGGCGCTGGATCTCTTCAGGGACTGGGATCCGAAAAAGAACCTGTGGAGGTACATCATATCCACTAGTGTGATGTAAAAATCCCTTTTATTCTTAAGGGGTATCAAGTCCCCCTAGGAGGTTATAGATTCCTCCTAGTCACTTTAAGAGGGGTATCAAGTCCCCAGAGGGGTATCAAGTCCCCTAGGAGGTTATAGAGTCCTCTAGTAAAAGTGTTTAATTGAGGTATAAGTCCTCACTATGAGGTATAAGTCCGCACGAAATGGGGGAAACAAAGATAGTACGGTGGGTGCACCTGGAGGGAGAGATGATGCTTTGTCTATGTCTAATTGTCGTCTCAAATGTGTAAAAACATGGAAAGCAGTTTAAAAGAAAGAACTGAATTCTGCAACAGGAGATTTGGCTATATACCAAATTTTCTCGGTGCAGAAAATACTGCATGGCAAGACAAAAATTTATTGCTGATGGAATATAACCTATTTCTAACGGAAACCCTGCATGGCAGATGGTTCGTCAAACTATAGGATTATTGGGTAGGGGAAAGCAAGACTAGGGAAAGAAAAGAAAACAAGAAAAGTTTCTGTGTTGTAATTCTAACTCATTCTTCTCCTGAGGTACAAAGTCGATGTGTCAAAGTCACAGAGAAAGACGCTGCCTCCTACCCAGGGGCGAACGAAATCCACCTCCACGATAGTCACGGACCGACATCCGAACAAACGCGCCTGAAACCACCGCACCCAGCTCACCCCCACTCCCAGACCTGGACCACCCCTGAATGAGCAGAAGATGACAAGAAAACCACTGTTACTTAAGACTGAAAAATCTCCCCTCGGAGACCGCTACAAAGCCGAAGAGACAAATACTGAAACCAACCTCTGCACTCAAACCACAAACCAGCTGACGCTGCAAAACCCATCTCAGTATGAAGATTTCGTGAAAACTTTGTTTCTACAAGGCACGAGAGAGGAACGAAGACTGCATGGACTTTCATGGGTGAGGGTTGGGGGGCGTGGACTCAGCAGAGCTAGGCGGGAGGAGTTGAGAAGGACAGGCCACACACGCTGATGGAAGTTAACATCTAGACAATCTGCAAAAGAAAGCAGACCCGCATTCCACAACGTCAACCTAGCAGTGGCTGAAATGAGGATGCAACAAGACAAGGAAGGAGACTCAGGACTGGCATGCAGGAGAATGTGGAAGGGGCCAGAGGCAGAGGTAGAGGCAGAGGCCAGGGTTGGAGAGGAATGAGGACGGAAGTGAACAAAGAGAAAAAGGGGCTGCTGAACCTGCGAAAAGTAAAAGAGGGACATTGGTATCGTACTTGTCCTGAGGGGGGACCGACGAGCTGAGTGTGGTGGGACAGATAAAATGGGGACTGATTTTACCCCTGGGAGGGAGGAGGGTCCATCGAAGTAAACAGCACCAGCACCAGAGAGGTATCAATCCTTTTCTCTTTGCGCAACGAAGTATCTGCTTTTTCCCCTAACTGTTAACTATGCTGAAAGGGAAATTTAGTTAGCACAGAATGAAACTATGTGTGTATAATCAGCCATACGTAACCAGCCCAGAAATAAAAAGTTAGGAGAAGGGAAACCATTGCGGTTTCTGGTAGGACACTGGAGCGACAAGATCGTGCATTCACTAAAACAGGAGGAAAATCAGATAAATTTAGGGAGTCAGACTGTGTGATTTAAGCAACCACTGCGTCTGGAAAAGTCATATCAGACAAAATTATCGGTGCCATTCATGTATATACGATAATCAATGCTTCGCGCTGCCATTTTGCATTATCAGAAGAATGCCCCTTTAACTGCTGGGGCAGAGATGCTTTGTGTAAAATGAAAAATGATGATTGTGTGTGACGAGGAGAGTGGTGTGACATGTGAAGCATGGGCTTTGATGAGAGGAGATTGAGGAAGCTGTAATGTGGTATATGTGGTTACTGACTGAAAAGTGAAAACACTAAGAAAAGTAGCAAAATGGTGTATGTAGAGAAGGCTCTGATTTTCAGAGCGAGGCGAGTATGCATGTTACAGCTCATGTTGTAGTGTGGGCCAAGATGTCCATATACGTAAGCATGTCCTGGTCAGGAGCCGTCACTAGACAAAATCTCAGGTACAGAGGCCCTATTGGGATGACAAACATTGTGCAGGCAAAATTAAATTAGAAACTGGGATGGTGTTTGTTTGATGTGGCGGGATTTCCTTCCCACATGTGTCGTTGGCAAAAAGCCCAGACATAGAGTGGAACGACAATGGTCCATTTTTGGAAAAGCTTTGTTGAAATGAAAGCAAAGCTGGCAAGCACATTTAGGAAGGTTGTTTTTACAACCCCGAGTAAAGGCTTGGAAACAGCGCGGGCAAACCACAAACATGGTTGGGACTGCGGTTCCCGATTAGAATAATTATGAGACTGCCAGCTGCCAAACACAGCTTGTCAAAACAGACCAATACCACAGGGAGGAATAATGTCCCCAAATACCACAGGAACTGTGGGCAAGGAATCCACAGATATGACGTCCCCCCCACGACGGCTAATAAAAAAAACTGTCATGAGGTCAGGCTAACACCCAAAGTCTAAGTTAAAGACCACACACAAAACAGCAATATGCATGTCAAACGGGACGGAGTGCATTGGAAGGCATAACGCCAGTTGTTTGAGTCACTGCTTGAGAGCGAGGTGATAATTATTACAGTGTGGCTGACTCACCAGTGAAACCCCCGTATTTACCCTGTAAAGAAAATACGTGAGTGTTAGGCCAACCAGAAGAGTGGAGATTTGTGCAAGATTTACAAGGTTGTAAATGTCGGCAGTTGTTAGCACGAGCAGCAAATGTACCAAATCCGTAGCACCATTTTTGTCTCAAATTCCATTCTGATACCACTCACTTTACAACGTGGATATATTCAAACGCATTTTTTTTAGCGTACCAGTGCACAAAAAACAGCCAATTCGGATTGTTGCCTTCACGTGTTAAAGGGAAAAAGGGGGTAATATAATTTACAGAGACTGTGTCAGGGTTACTGTTTGAAAACCCAACGACGCTACAACGCACGCGCTGCATGAAAACTCTTGTCGCCATAACATGCCCAAGGGCGTGGCATTGCTGCAATATGAATATATGGATGACTTGCTTCTATGCGCACATTCAGAGAAGTGTGTTAGAGGCAACTCTGAACTACTAAACCATTAGCAGAAAAACGGTCATAAAGTGAATATCGAAAAAGGTTCTTTCTATCGACAGAGGAAACAGGTTACATATTAGGCCATGTTATTTTCGAAAAAAAACGGGAAACAACATTTTTGAGAAAAGGATCAGTGGAGTGTTACAGTGGCGCAAAACCAAGAAATAGAAACGATGATGGCATTCTGGTGTATGGACTTCGTATTGCAGAACGTTTATTATTAATTACGCCCGAAAATTGACAGACCCATTGAGCCAACTGATTTTTGACACCAAATTATCTGCAACCACACCGATTACGTGGACAAAAAGAGGGGGAACGGAAAGAAGCATTTGAACAATTGCAATTAGCTACAAAGTGCACCGACCTAGGTTTACCTGATCAGACCAACTTATTCTTACAGTCCACGAAAAACGAGGTTCACAGGCTGAGTGTTCTTACAGGATCATGGCATGAATTACGCCCAGTTTGCTCTTTCTCAGGTCGAATGGAGCGTGGCGGCTGGACTTCGCCTGTTCTCCGAGCTATAGCGGCCTGCGAAAAAAAGCTGTATTAGCCTGTAGAGATTTTGTTGGTTATGGCAGCCTGACACTCTGTCGTTCCTCACAGCGTATCATGATACTAAACGAAAGTAAAACTTCCATCTTTCTTCCATATCGCTGGTTAGCGTTATCCCACCAGCCTTATGGAAATGCCCCAACATAACCATAAAACGGCTCTGTAATTACACTGAATCCCAGCCACGCTGATGCCACTCCCTGACGAGGGGAACCCCATTGCTGCATACGGCTATCCAACAGGTCTGTGCACCGCGCCCAGACTTGCTGGACGTGCCATACCAATGCAGAAAGACGCTGTACGTAGAACGGCCGCGCATTCTCTAAAACACCGGGGGGAAGTAGGAAACAGAGTGGATTGCAGTGAGTAACAGATAGCGAAACGCTGGACTGTGGAAGTTGCCACAATATCCCTCAGCACAGGCAGCAGAACTATAATAGGTAATCAGGCGTGTAAACTGGCTGAAGGCAAAACTGCCTGCATTTACACAGATAGTAGATCACGCATTTGGCGTGTGTCACGATTTGACTGCGCTATTGTGGAAACATAGAGATTTCTTGAAATCAGATGGCAAACCAATATTGCACAAAAAGCTAGTCTCTGAATTACTGGATGCTATTACATTACCAGCACAAACTGGCGGTGTGAAATGTCAAGCTCATACTGGCAGAAAGACATAGTGTCTCTGCAGGAAGCTAGAGGATGCTGCAGCAAAGGCGTGCAGCTCTGTCTCAGCCAGAGCCTAGAATAGCACAATAGTCTATAAACCCTACTTGAACAGCCATCGTGTCACGTGGACAGCAGGATGGGCTCTTTGGAGGACAAGGCTGCATGAGAAAAGGCAGGCAGCCACATACAAAGAAAATGTGTGGCTTAGGACCCCAATAACATACAATGTTTTGCCGTTCTCATTTCTTTCCAACATACTGGTTTTGACCCATGGGGTAGACCATGGTCAAAAGGTGGAATGATAGAGGCATTGAGGTCTCATTTTTTACCAAAAGGTTCACAGTTCCAAGCTGAAGCATTCTGTAAAAACTTTACCCCTAGCTGTAATGGCACTTGTGAAACATATGGGAAGAAACAACAAACAACACATGGCAGGGTACCACAAACCACAGCCCTTCCAACATGTCAGTCTGAATAATGATCACTACAGGTGGAAATCTCTCAAAGAAGAGCCCTGTGGTGGGAGAACTGTCAGAGGTAAAAGGAATGGAAGGTAGGGAAAAATTTAAGTAATCAGCATCTACAGCATTGTTAGAGTAACTAGAACTAGTAGAAGTAACTATATCGGGTAGGAGCTTGCAGAAACCTGCAAAAGATAGAACAACCTTTATTCTTTGATGTTCTTCGCAACCTTAGTACTGCTTGTAAGGCAACGCAGCCCTCACTTACAGTAACTAAACAGCAGCAGAGTGTTTTTAGTTCCAATGGCCAGAGAGCGAGTGTGCAGTAAAGCGTAACGGGGAGAGACGCAATGGAAACAGTAAGCAAGTGCTTGTGCCGATGAGGTTCAGATGCATGGGCCATAATGTGATACTCTAGATGATAGTACACCCACATGTGTGTCAAGAACACAGGCCAATCGAGATTATTTGCTTCAGATGCTCAATAGTGGATGCTTGTCCACAGAGGTTCAGCGAGAATAACGCACTGAGACAGGTTATGTATAGAGTGGATGGATGTTTCTCCTTCCGTGATGGGTGGCCTCACACTTTTCTAGCGTGTTGTTCAGTTTTACCAGGATGAGCAGAGCTCTTGTACCACAGAAAATGCCAATTAACAGTGAAATCACTTCCGATTCTACTGATTGGTTGACGAGAAACATGAAATTGGTCACGGATGGATACACGTCACGATTCTCTGAAAAGGATATTCAGATTGTCCAGGACACCACGAATGTAGCGCACCAGGGGAGGGGGGAGTGGGAACCCACACAGGGGCGAGAGAGGCATATAAAATTGTGAATTCACAAGTGGAAGGCTCAACTATCTGCTGCGGTGGTGACATCAAGGGAGAGTGCCCATGCGCTATGTTTATACTAAACGATGGATGTGGAGTAGGCGAGCATCTCCGGACTCTGTGCAATTTCTCACCTGCGGGTTCTCTGAAAATATCTTTTTTCCACAACAGAGCTTTACTAAAGCCCATACCAGCGTGTTTTACTGCAAAAACCAAACACTAGTCAACATGTGGATGAAACATTAGTGATGTGGCGGATGGCAGTTATAACCGCCGGGCGCTGCAGATAATACGTGGGTAGGGTAATAAAACAAATTGGCATTTCTGATTATTTGCGGGTGAGTCAACGGGGTGCGATAAGATTAAAAGCATTAATGATGCAAATATTAATACAGATTTTCTAAGCAATATGAAGGTGTTTAAAATAGGCCTGCAGAAAGATTGACATAAAACTGTCAACTGTAACATTTCAAAGTTTGGTTCAAGCAAAAAAATCCCTTTAGTCAAGAGTACACGACCGTGGTGAGGGATTTATCTCTTGTCTGTTTTATTGTTTGATGTACACATTAAGGGACAGGATGGCGCACAGCTTTATTAGTCTGCTGTGCACAAGCCATACTATTTCACGGATCCCCCAGCCTAACACATATCTGATATAAAACATCCGTTTTCTTTCGCAAACTGTTACATTAACTTAAGACAAAACTGACAGTGCTTATGAGGATACCACCAGGACACCATTTTGACGTCATTTTGTGTGTATTTTTTTTTTGGCCACTTACGTGTAACAAGCTTTGCTCAATTTGGTACTCGCAGCATGCGCTACACAGAAAAAGTGCCTCTGAAGAGCACGAGTACCGGATGGCTTAAAAAGACGTGAAAATAATACTTTTTTTTTTTTTTTTTTTTTTTTTGACAATGCAACAATGACCTAAATCAGACAAAAATATAGGTGTGGGCGGGTGTTACAAAAACTGCACATCAAATGCACGGGCCCTATTTTAACAAATCTAAGCACATAGTCTAAAACGCATGACGCAGGTGCACTTATTATGGGGTGTCCAAATCGACTTTTTGCTAGTTTAAACAACGGGAAAAATGGTCAGACTGCCCGGCGCATTGTCTTAAAGGGTTGTCCCTATTTTCTTAATGAGTAATGGGTGTGGTTTTGGGCATAACGTGCAAATAAACCATCAGAGTCTCATCTCCCATTCCCTTTAAGAGCCAGTTGTGCTCGTGCCATGGCGGATTCGCTATTACACAGTATGGAAAATGGAGGCTGCGCGTGCACAAGCAAATAGGTAATCTGATACATGCAAAGACAAACTATAATCACATGTAGGCATTTTTATATTTATGTAGCCAACACAATAATAAGCTTTTACATTGTAATCCTTTCATTTTTAATATTTGCCAGCTTGTGTGCTTCTGTGAATCCTTGTGGGTGTAATAAGCAGAGTGTGTGCGCGCGGCTGTGGACCCGCCTTATAGTAACGCGCTCTTTAAAAACAAAAAAAAAAAAAAAAACTACTGCGCCCATTGACTTTTAGGACCAGGTTTTAGGTTGTGGTCCAATGGTGCAGTCTTTGAGTTGCCTCAAAATAGCAACACGCCAACAATGTGCCTGAACACACCTCGTTTTCAGACCGGCACGCCTATGGGTGCACAAATGGACGCAAATGCATTTGCTATTTAAACAACGTGGCACAGGACGTGAAAGTGTCAAC
Organism: Cyprinus carpio; assembly: GCF_018340385.1. NCBI lineage: Eukaryota > Metazoa > Chordata > Actinopteri > Cypriniformes > Cyprinidae > Cyprinus > Cyprinus carpio. The sequence goes on along the minus strand of NC_056597.1, from coordinate 37,893,409 downwards.
TGCGTCGGGCTGAAACTTGCAAAAATCACTTGCGCAGCCATGCGCCACATGTATGATAGGCAACCATAGAATTTAATATAGAAAAACATTTCTAGCAATTTCTATTTATTTTTTTTAAATGCATGTTTTTGTTTTTTAAAGTAACAACCAAGTGGCCAGTGAGTTGATCATAGCCTATGTTTGATCAATTTAGCCTTCTCAAATCATCACGACTTGCCTAAAATAAAATCTATAGATATACAGTAAAACAGTTAAAGCATATCGCAATGTTAGTTTTAGACCTGAACCAGCTAGTCATTGTCTTCAACTCTTGAAGACAAGATTAGCTGGTTCAGGTGTGTTAAATTAGAGTTGGAGATAAAATATGGAGGAAAGTGGCCTGGAAGGCCAAGTTTGCCCACCCCGGTTTAGACGCATACCCAATGTTTGTATTGAGAGAGAAACTGAAGCTGAAGAAACACTTTGTGGGCACCAGCACAATAACTTGCATGTGGAAACAACTTAAAATTGCTGTCATTTTTGCTCGTAAATGTAAGAGTAGGCTAATACATCATTCAGAATTGTAAAGGGTCCTCTTTTTATGTGTGCACACTCATAATATCAACAAAACATTTTTCTTTTAAATAAAATAAAAACAAACGGATGTGCTTCTCTGCAGTCTCGGTCTTGAACAGGAGCGCTTCACAAAAATAGAACTGAACTCAGCGAATAGGTCTACTTGCTTCACAGACTTGATAAATAGATCTATAGAAAGCTTTAATTACTAATTTAAAATGAAATAATTCACATCAAAAACAAAACTTCATCTTTGCGATACTGACACAGAAAACACCAGTTTATTAATAAATAATTCTAATATCTCCTTAGATTACTACAGAGACAAAAATATGAAAATTGTGTTCAGTGTCCAAATATATATGGACTGTATAACTATTATACACTTAGATGAAACAATTCATTATATATATTCCTGTTCGCCCCCCGGTTTTTTTCTTCAATTTAGAATAAAATTTAGTATGAAAGTTATTGGTGAATCGTGATTTGTTTGTGAAAACAGTCATATGCAGGTTTCATGCACTAATTTGTTCGTATGCATGCTTAGTGAATGAGACCCAATGCTCGATGAAAGGTTTTTTAGGGCACTAAAAATGGTGTTCTACAGCATTCCAGCAAAATTGACTTTTGGACAATTGCTTATGAAAGAAAAACATTTTAAAAATGGAAAAGCAAAAACTTCTCGAGAAGAACTTATTTGACTATGACGCACACAGTGTGACTGATCCCGGAACATGTCATAAACACAAATACAAACAGGGCCTTTTACCTGTATTGTCGAGACTAATGTCAGCAAGTTGTGAGTTTCTGTTGGCTTCACCAGTGCAGACAACCAGGCTCGTCGAAGGCGTTCAGATAACTGTTTCCATATGACACCAGTTTACTTTTATCTTCATCTCTGACCAAATCTGAAACCTTTTCCTGGGTGTCATCAACAGTCTTCAAATAGTTTTTTCCCTTCCGCCGCCTAATCAAATACCAAAAGAGATACTTCTGTAGAATGCAAATGATTTCTATAGAAAACGAGAGTAACATCAAATATATGGGTCACTCTCAAAATACAGCAACAAACCTGCCCCTTGACTTTATAATCAATGGAAGATTTTCAATATGTTGATGCTAAAAAAAAAAAAAAAAAGAGTTTACAAAATATGAAATAGTTTACAGTTTACTCTACTTTACTGTTGATGCTTTGTTTTTTTTATTTATTAAAATTATCATGTGCCTGAAAACCCCCTTATTTATTGCTGCTGCTGATGAAGATGATTACAAGTGTTAACCATTAGTGCAGGGTCTAATAATTTGTGGTTATATATAAATAAAATATAAAAAGACAAAACATAAAAAACAAACTTTTATGAGAGAAAAATGAACTGAATTCATACTGGGGAAAAAAAAAAAAAACAATTTTTTATTTTTATTTATTTGTTTTTGAGAATGAGAGTGACTCATATTGGCCTAGGGCCAAGAAACATTACTTACTTCCGCAGACATCAGGAACCTGTCATATTTGTGCGATCTGGTCAACAAAATTCATTATGTTTTCTGCAGTTGTCTGCAGCTCCAGAATATATATATAAGAAAGAAAGAAAAAAAAAGAAAAAAAAAAGAAAATTCATTAGTTTTTAATAATGATTGTATAACATTTATAGAGTAACAACCATCTTTTAGAAACTCATTCCCACATACCTTTTGCAAGCTGTTTGGAGAATTAATCATATCTAGAAGGAAAGAATTGAATAAATCATGAGGATGCATGTGAATAAAAAAGGGCACAAGGGCAGTTGATGGGGACAGAGCTGTACCGTTACCGTTTCAGGCAGTGGCAATTATCTGCATTGCAACTACAGACTTTTGGAGAAGCTTCATAGCTGCAATTGCTGCTGCAGTTTGTAGGATCCCGATCATGCAGGAGCAGCCGGGACTCTGAGGGGTGCAGGAATAGGCCTTGCAGGAGACATTTTGTCCATGACAGTCCACATAACTGTTAGAATTTATGCAGTTGCTCGTGTTTGCTGAAGGAGGGCAATACCAATGTCCTTGAGATTTGGTGATTGCTACATTACTTATGATTATCATCAGCTGCAGCACTAGAGAGATAAATCCATCTGTTCTGTATAATCACTTTTATATCACTGTATTTCTTGATCATTAGAGGAATTACTACACACTGTACAAAAAAAAAAAAAAATATAGATATATATATATATATATATATATTTATAAAAACTGTAAACACATTTACAGAACTGTAAAAAACGGTCAACTTTACAGTATAAAACTGTAATTTACGAACAAGAAAAAATCTGAAAATCTGAAACCAGATCAAAGTTCATCACAAGTAGCTTCTCCACAAGCTGAAGTATATACTAATATACAGTAAGTACACAGAGTAATTCACGCAAAACACAAAAATTATACATGAGTTTTTTATTTTTACCGTAAAGTAACTGGTTACATGTTAAATGTTTGGTTACTGTTTTTACAGTTTTTCCCCTGTATATAGTCGACAGGAACTTGCTGTCTATTAACAGTTCTTTTCCATAGTACTTTTACAATATTTGTATACAATGCAATACAATATTTATACAGTGCAGTAAAATTTAATACTGGAAAGTTTGTGGAGAACACCAATTAATTTCTACAATAACTATCCATCAATCTCTCTTTCTTTTTTTTCATGAGTCATTTTGCTACACCTGCCAATTCATTTCTACAATAACTATCCATCAATCTCTCTTTCTTTTTTTAAATGTGTTTTATTAGGACAGGTCAGTTCAGAGAATTGACAAGAAGGGAGAGAGAGATAGACAGGATTGGGAAAAGACCACAACTGGGGACTCCAATTCGAGTCACTCAAAGTGCAACAAGGCTATCGGTTTAGACAAGTTTTGCTCATTTTGCAGGTTCCCAAAAGCCCTCATTAGGCAGACATTCATAAATTAACATTAGTGTATAAGATTAGTAACATGAGCTATGAGAGATTACTTACCAGCCAAATGAAGGATTATGTTCTTTTTGCTTTGCATTGATAATCCTCTAAAAAAAGAATCCAGTGTCCACTGTCCAATGCTGTATCACAAACTAACAGCTGTTTAGTAAACTTAAAAATTCTATAAATTTCCTAGGAAGGGGCATTTGCATTTTTTCTTCTAGGAAATACAAACCTCACATAAACAAAACAGTGGCTTTTTACCACTTTGTTTATGTAAAACTTCATTTACATAATTTTAGGAACATGCCGAGCCTCTTTCAAATATCCTGTACAAGCCAATAAATGGTTGTATTGTTTGACGGCAAGTTGAAAAAAGTACTGTACAACTAGAGTAACACCTTTTCTAAGAATGACATACACCTCACCTCATTGCAGGGTCAACCACACTGTAAAAACTGATAAGTAACTTAACTCAAACCGTTTGAGTGAACAGATATCCTTAAAAACCTGACAAGTTAGGTTTACTCAAACCGTTTGAGGAAACCGATTGCCTTAAACCATTTAAGTTTTAAAAACTAATAGTTGTGAGTACTCTGAACTTAATTCAGTTGAGTTCACTGAAAGAAGATATACATTGCAATTAAATAATTAAGTGATTAATTGAGTGATAATTGAGCATTAGTGATGAACAGCTGCTGTTAACAAACAGAATCACTGAAGAAAAGAGAAACACAACAACTACAACTGACTTCAGACACAGCCTTAGATAAAAATAAACTGAAATAAAATACATTAAATACATTAAATCTCTCAATATTTAGCTAACAGGTATTTTCTGCATGGCTGTCAACAGAGAAAGATGCTCTTTGCAGGCAGATGGTGTAGTTATTAAACTTGCAAGCATGCTAAAAATCACAAGTTATTTGTACTCTTTGTATGCATGTACTAATCTGTGGTCTACAGACATACATGCACATCCCACTATTTCTCACTGATCTAGAATCAGATTGCTCAGGTCACATCTTATTCACAATATGACAGGAAGCACAAACACAGACCTCAGATATCTGTGAAAAGGCTCGTGTACACGCCTCATGTTAAAGGAAGTAGATGCTGTGCAAGTTTTGTTAGTTTAAAAAATATTGAGTTCCTTTTGCACACCAGTAGAGCCATCAAAGCTGCTTAAGAGTATAGTAATGACTTAAACTAGGAAGTACTCATATAAAGTGGTCTACAGTGGAATATAACAAGGTTTACACACAAAATGAAGTTCTGTGTTTTGGGGATCTGGATTTGTCTGTCAGGTGAGTTCTCTGCAGTTTTGTCATGTTTAGTAACTTGTCTGAGGATTTGTTCCTCTAAAATGATCAGCTGCTGGTTGATACCCTTGTTATTCCTCACTGATGTTCAAGTAAAGAAGTCAATAAACAACCAGTTTCCTCTTCATGACATGTACATGTGACGAATGCATCATGAGATGAAGCATATAATTCTAAACATGCAAACAAAGGGAACCAATGTCATGCTGATACAACCCCTAAATCAGAGTTACTTTAAACAGCTACTGCTGTAATCTGTTGCCAAATTTTGATCAGATCAGTTTCTCTCCAACAAATGTGAAAGATACGTTGTGTCTGTTTTTGAGAACTGCATATTTTCTGCTGAGATAACAACAAATAGAGGTCATAGTTTGTCACATCACAACATTACTAAGCAAATGTATGGTGATATCTTAAACCACAACTAAATCTATTGATCCAAATAATCCGATATTATTAAAACACGAGTTATCACATAGAAATGAAAATGGCATGTCTCATGTGAATGATGCTGAGACATGTTGTTTATTGCATCCAGCAGAAATTGGGATTTCAGCTACAGATGGATCAGATATACATGGATACAGTGGAAAAGGTGTCCCAATTACAAGTTCCCACAGCTGGGCTTCGACCAACATAAAGTATTTCTGCAGAGCTCCATGTAAAGACAGTAAAGATTTATTAGTAAAATCTGACCAGTAACCTACAGGAAGATACAGACTGGAGGATTTTGGAAATGGCACCTTCACTGTGAGCATCACTGATCTACAGGAGTCAGACTCTGGCATTTACTGGTGTGGAGTGAAGAGAGCTGTAACAGAAACACATAACACAATCAGTCTGACAATATCTAAAGGTAAGAATGATGCACAGGTTTTGGTGTAGATTTTAGGAAGCGTAAAATACTCATCTACATGTTAACAACTATTATAGACACAAACACAACAGATCCACAACTCCTAAATCAGCAGCAAGTTCTCAATCCACAACAACAAAAAGTTCATTCTCCACATCTGGTGACAACACAACCGCATCTTCCTAAAAAGGTATCAATGAGCTAATCAGAATATTACATTATTTATCTATGTATCTGAAAAATAGGATTATGGGATGATGTTGTTGTTACTCTTCTAAAGGATTTACAGATCCTGCCATTTCATCCAGACCAGCATTTAATGAGAGCAGTGCACAATATTCACTCTCCTCAGGTATACAGTTCATGATCGTTTCTCTGCACACCACAAAAATCAATAAATAAATATTAACAAACACCAGTCTGGTCTGCATGAAAATGTTTTCTACACTACATTATTTCCTTTGAGGATGCTATCATTCTTTTTCATTCAGGGAGACTGACTAGTGAGATATCACCGAAACAGCAGTGTTTTTCAAAAATCATATGACTAAAATCATAGACAGCCATGTCCATGTCACGTTTCCCCATCTCTGTATTTTTTAGGTGCTCTGATGTTCTCATCTGTCGGTCTGACTGTGATGGTGATCATATTTGGGGTTGTTCTCTGTATATGCAAAAGGCAAAAGAACAAGTCACACAGTTCCAATGGTAAATGCAAATTGTAAAAAAAAAAAAAAAGTAAAAAGAATTTGCAATATAGCCTAAATACATCTGATAAAGTTTTTCCCTGTTTCCCATTTAAGATGATGCTGAAATCCAAGGCACCACATGTACCACAGAGGTAAGAAACACAGAACACTTCTTCCATATTTCAAAAGTATGTGAATTTACAAGTGTTTTTTTTTTTTTTTTTTTTGTCATATCTGATGCTTTGAAAAGTATACTTTGCTAAAAGAAAATGCTCAAGTCTGAAATTACAGTGTGTTCCATTCAAAAACTGATTTGGAACATCTCCAAACTCTGAAGGTCCACTAAAGACGATATACAACATAGAACAACATAAAAGTGGGGTCACATTTACTGCTGCTCTGCGAAATTTCATAGGCAAAATACAATCATTTCAATAGGAATTTGTGTTTACTAAGGGTGGAAAAGTTCCCCACACAGATTTCGCTCGTGTTCAAGGTGGCCACTTGAAATCGATACACTGACCAAAAAAAAGCTGCTTGGTTTGAAAGTGACTTCTGCGTGAGCAGTTCTTCCTAATGTTACTGACAATGGACCTTTTCTGCCCTGTGAAATTTCGCCAAAATATGGCTAATGTGACCACACTTTCAGAACACAAAATGCCAGCGCTTTGTAGTTGACTGTCAACATAGTCTCCTAGCTAACATTATAGTTAAGAATAAGTGACTTTATTAATTCTCCCAATACAGGTGTATATTTTGTAATAAAAAAGTAGTAATAATCATAATCACCAGCAGTCTGAATCCACAGACTGCTGGTGATTATGAGGAGATCACAGAGACCCAACAGTGGACTGAAACACACACAAACATCACCATTTATTCTACTGTCAAAATAAGTACAGCAGCCAATCAGATCCAAGATCCTCCACTATCCTCCACCCTCTCCATGTAATTATAGCCCAGCTGCACCAAATGATCTCCAAACTCCAGTACTGATACAGCTACTGTACATATGCACACTTGCGACACTTTTTACTCTTTAACTTGCCTCAGTTAATATTGAATGTCTCAGTGTCTTATTTCAGCGTCAGAGGCTCAGTGTATTAGGCTTTACTTAGTACTGTATGTACTTATTTACATAAGTACAGATCTCAGTTCTGTGTGTACTGGTTAGCATGCATACACACTGTTAAAACAAGAGGAAGTCACCACTATACTAAATATGGATGGAACTAGTTTAGCAAGTCTGACTTCCAATGCATTGAAACAAGGCTTGCATATGTATCAGTTAGTATTTGAGTGGTAACAAACACAGAATCAGCTTCAAACTACTAAACTGACTGGAGACTCGGAACAGTATTGATGAAAATGAAGGCCTTCCATGTGCTGTTGATCTGGATCTTTCTGTCAGGTCAGTTTTTGCTTCATACTTCATGAATCACCTTTGACCAAAGGCCAACACTTGTCCAAGCAGCACATGTTGGATGAATCACATTATCTAGGTCTGTTCATCCAAATTGATCTTTACTTAATATCCTAATGATTTTTGGTATAAAAGAAAAATCGATAATTTTGACCCATACAATGTATTGTTGGCTATTGCTCCAAATATACATGTGCTATGACTGCTTTTGTGCTCCAGGGTAACATATTATCTCTTTAGTTCTACTGAAACTTGTGTTTATTATATCTATATGAATGCTCCAAGTTTAAAATACTGGCAGCAGCTCTTCAGCACAAATTCTGAACTTTATCACTAAAATCAACCACAAAACTGATCTTTGTGTTCAAGGGTAAAGTGTACACATGTAACAATTGTGGGAAAAAGAGGAAGTGGCCATTAGACTCTCATAACAGTCAAAGATTGTCTCTAATGTGCTCTAATGTGTATTTATCTGTGAATCTGAATTAAAGGTTTATGGGTTCCTCTTTTACATTTCAAGAATTTAAAAGTCCTGCCGTTCAATCCAGGACCAGCATTTTATGAGAGCAGTGCACAATCTGGTGAGATTCACTCTCCTCAAGGATTATTTCTCTACACATTATAAAATGGAATTCAAAATATTAATTTGTATATTTCTACTGCTATTTTTCTTTGTAATTTGTGTGTGTGTGTGTGTGTGAGTGTGTGTGTGTGTGTGTGTGTGTGTGTGTGTGTGTGTGTGTGTGTGTGAATGTATGTATAGACAGAGAGTGAGTGAGAGACAGATAGAGAGAGAGAGAGAGAGAGAGAGAGAGACTGCCCACTAGTGGACCACAAATTGACATTGATTATATATAAAATACAGAAAAATAGTCAGTTTGTTTCATTGGTCACATTATAATAAATCATGACTGACTCCACAGACTGCTTTCTTTAGTAGATTTATACATGCTGGATAAGAGAGAGATTTATTTATCCTTTCGGAAATTTTTTCTACACCATACAGTACGTCTGATAAATTTATACATAAGACAACAAGACATGTTGTCATGTCTTGTTGGATGAATCACATTATACTGTCTGTTCGCCCAAAATTGGACTTTAGTTTGACCGAAATCAAACATTTGTAGTGCATGTAAAAGATCTTGTGTTTATTATATTAATATGAATTCTCTGACTTAAAATCCTGATCTGACACAAACAATTCATGCACAGATTCTGAACTTTATAACTAATATCATCCACAAAACTCTCTGTGTTCATGGGTAACAGCTCGACATGCAACAAGTGTGAGAAACAGGGAAGTGGTCATTGGACTCTCAAAGTGTTCACCAGCCCAGACATAGGCCCCCTAAAGCAGTGGTTCTCAATTCCAGTCCTGGGGGCCCCCTGCTTTGCACATTTTGCATGCCTCCCTTATTTAACACACCTGATTGAGATCATAAGCTCGTTAGGAGAGAGACCCATGAACTGAACTAATGAGCTGTTGATCTCAATCAGGTGTGTTAAATAAGGGAGACATGCAAAATGTACAGAGCAGACAGCTCCCAGGACTGGAATTGACCAGTGCCATAAAGGAAGAGTGCTACTACATGTACTACAGACATAAGACACCCACCTCACAGGTGTATTTTAAACATATTTGTCCTATTTTTATGTAATAATATATAGTACTAAATACTTAAGTATTGCATTTACTTCTTAAGTCAATCCACCTTTAATTAAAGGGAAACAATGCAGATGGTGGCATTATCTGACTGACTGTACATTTAGGGCCAGTTAAACAAACTTTTTTGTTGTTGTTGTTGTTGTTAGATATTTGTTGTTCCACACGTTGATAATTCCTGGTCCTGTACTGAGTTTATTTTGTGTAATCATATTTGCACAGCTGTTTGGTTATATCTTGGACAAACTTACAACTCATAGATATCAGTTCAATCAATATGTAAACATTACCATTATGCCAATAAAACTTCATAATCATAGTATCTACGTGTTTTTCTAAATGAATGAAGAAGAAAGAATTGCGTTGTGTATTTCTCAGTGTCATCTTTAAAGCTGCTATGTGTAATTTTATGTTTAAATCATTTTAACTCTACCAGCAATGCAGTAGGCTATACAATAATTAAGCTTTTATACAGATGGTCCATCTCAAATATACCTCTTTTCACCAAACAACAAGTGTTTCTGGGTTGGCAAAATTAGCTTGACACTGGCCAGTGGCCACTGTACGTCTTGAACATTACTGCTCAGACCAATGCATTACAAAGGAAGTGGTCATCTGCAAGCATCTGTGGTATTTCAGGGCTGTGAAGACACAAACATGCCCCATTCCCTCCATTATCTGGAGACTTAAAGGCTACTCGGTTAAATCGGAAAGCTCGCACACAACAGAATTACAGCTCAAAATGAAGTCATTTTGTGTTGTTTGTCTCTGGATGCTTCTGTCAGGTCAGTTCTCTCCATATTCATGACTCCCTTCTATTAAATTTCCAAATTTTGTTTCTTTAAATAAATTTGTTTTTTACGGGACAATCTCTACATTGGCACACATTATTAATCTGATTGAACTCATCACTCACTGTGATGTTAGTCTAAAATGAATTTAGTGAAATACTGAGATCTTTTTCCTTTTTTTTTCCTTTTTTTAAAAATCCAACAGGATTTGTCATTACTTTCACCCAAGAGATTAATATACATGGACACAGTGGAAAAGATGTCGTAATTACATGTTCCCATAAATTAAAAAAACTACATTAACTAAAGCTACTATATTTTATCATGAAGTTTCTGGCAAAATCAGAGTTTAAAATGAATCTCATTTAGGTTGACAGCATTAAAAATACATTTACACTAAGTAACTACTGTACAAACTAGAAAACTAGAGATGAAAACTTCATAAACGAAAAACAATAATTAAAACAGTAATGCACTTTTCTTTGTGTACAGATAACGTAACATTCACTGGTGAATGACAAATGTTCACCCAACAGTTTTAAAATAACATTACTGGTACTAGTATTTTTATCATTCAGTATTTGGGTAAACACATGGTTTAGAAGATGGATTTTTCTTTGTACTCTCTCATTTATATATATATATATATATATATATATATCAAAGAGAGTTATCAAAGAGAGTTAGCTGCTGTAATAAGACAACCTAAAAATGTCATGCAAGGATTTTAATGACCATGAACCCTCCTAACAAACTCATTCACACTAACAAAGCAACGTGATATTAACAACACCGCTGAAAAACAACACTGTAGCGTTTTGTCACTTTTTAATGGAAAAAGTGTTTATAATTGACAATTTGGAGAACAGCTTTTCCCACTACTCCCTAAGCACTCAAATATCATTCTGACTAATGTACAGGCGGCACATGACTCTCTCTGAAGGTTTTTTTTTAACGTGGGCCTAGAATCAGACTGCACACCTCAAACCTCACATTACCAACAACGACAGGCAGAACAGACCTGTGTGAAAAGGGAATGTCCATTTAAACCAAAAGTTTATCAAGAGGAAGTGGTCAGGTTCTGGATATGAGTGTGTGGGCGTCTAGAAACCAGCTTACATGTGAAGAGAAAGAGTGGACAGGAGAATATAGGCATACATGTTTACAACTGTGCTTGATGATATAACAGAGCTCCAACATCGCCAACATTTGGTCAGTATCACAGCATTAAAAACAATATCTGGAGTAGACTGGACATAATAGGATCCCCATTCAAAATGAAGTTCCTCCGTGTTCTCTGGCTTTGGATGTTTCTGTCAGGTAAGTCTTTATAGATGTGCTGAATGATGAAAGAAAACAAGAGCTTTAAGCAGGAAAAAAACACCATGCAAGTTTTTCCACAGACCTCTGGCTTTAAAAGCACTGAGCCCTCATCTTCTTCAGGGCCATATTAAGGCTTTTCCACACATAATTATGGGTTGCTGTGGTATTAACCCCCAGGCTAAGGGTACATTTTAACCTGGGTAAAGCAAAATTTCATTTTTTTAAGTCTATAAAGTTTAGGGCTCCCTTAAAGGGGTCATCGGATGCCCATTTTCCACAAGTTGATATGATTCTTTAGGGTCTTAATGAAAAGTCTATTACATACGTTGGTTAAAATCTCTCAATGGTAGTGTAAAACAACACCCTTTTAACCTGTCAAAAACAGCTCTGTTTACAGCAAGCCGTTATGGTGCATTTCCCTTTAAATGCTAATGAGCTCCACTCACCCCACCCCTCTCTTCTTTGGGGTGATGCACAGTTCTCTGAGAGACAGTAAACTTTAGTGGCGTTCGTCATGAAACTTGCTAACTAGCACATTATTAGGAAATGTGATTTGCTAAAATTGATTTAAAAAAATATATACTCACTTATTCTGGAGGTAAAGCTGGATCTTGAATAATTCCCGCAAACAGAGACACATTTAGGTAGATCAGAGGATGTATTCCCTTCAAAAGCAAAGCTAATCCACTGTGTACTTGCAATCGCTTAGGAGTCATTCTTGTATACATTTGCTCCGACGGTGAAATAATGGTGGACTGATAACAGCTCACTCAGGGCGGGTCTAAGGTAAAACGCCAGTGTCAATCAACAATCGTGGGCCTGACATCACACAGCCAAGAGTCTCACAATGGCTTTATATCATTAAAGGGTCATTATTTACAAACATTGCAAACACACATTCAAAAAAAAACAAAATGAAATATATGGATTAGGTGGATTTTTATCATTTTAGGGTGGTTGTGTACACACATTGCCAACACACATTTCAGATCAAACAACTTGTAAAAGTGAATTTTGCATCCGATGACACCTTTAAATCAGTCAATGAATGTTTTTTTAAGTACTATGAAAAACAGTTGGCGTGGAAACCATTTTCACTCAAAAACTGCTAGTAAATTTCACAAACAGTTGTAATTTTTGTAACTTTGGGAAACATTATGTAACACATTGACGTAAACATGAAATTTTGAATTACAAAATCTGAAATAATATTTTCTTGAATAGTCCAATAATCTTTGTTTTATTTTTTAAATAATTGTTTTATCTACTTAAAAAAACTCTCATATTTTAGTGTACAGTGAGAAGTTTATGAACCGTGCTTAATTCATTAAAATGAATGTGCTTTAGTGAGTCTAACAAACTTTTACACATGGAGAGAAGAAGAGACCATATTGTTTTTCGCTTCTGTACATTTTTACAATACGTACAACAACCAAAGCAGACATGGCAACAATTTATTATCAGACAGGTTGAACTCATAAAAATGCAATTAATAATGAACAAAAGATAAAAACCTAATGGCTCCGGGTTAACAATTATAACTATGGCAAAACCCGAATGGAGACATGGGTAAAAAACAGCAATAACCTCTAGCTGATTACAGGAGGTCAAACTAGTTAATATGTGTTAGCCTGATCTCTCTGACCTCTCTGGCAAGTTTGGTCCTAGAGAGCTGCAGTCCTGCAGAGTTCAGCTCCAACCTTTAAAAAAACGCACCTGCCTGTAGCCTTAGCAATCCTGAAGACACTGATCAGTTTATTCAGGTGTGTTTGATTAGAGTTGAAACTAAACTCTGCAGGACAGCGGCTCTCTAGGACTTGTCTACCCCTGCTCTGACCAAATACTTTCTACACTGACTGTATCTGTCAGCTTATATTTGTGCTGTAAATAACACATTTATAGGAAATACATACAGTGGTTGTGAAGCATTCACACTTCCTATTGTAATGTTTCAGACCGAAAGTACAGTAAGTGTAACAGTAAGTTACTTTTGCAAATGAATAACTGAAACCAAAGCGTCTTGAAGAGGAACTGACGGTACCAACACAGTATTTCCTACAGACTCCCTAACCCTTACAGAGATTTGTTTATCTAACAGAATTTAATTCAACCACTGGTGAAATTTCTAGACAAGGATACAGTGGAGGAAACATCACTGTTACATGTTCCCACAGCTGGGCTTCAACCAACAAAAAGTATTTCTGCAGAGATCCCTGTGAAAACAGAGATATATTTGTGAAGTCTGACCAGACACCTAAAGGGAGATACACACTGAAGGATTACAGAGATGGAAACTTTGCCGTGAGCATCATTGATCTACGGGAGTCAGACTCTGGGATTTACTGGTGTGGAGTGGAGAGAACTGGTCCAGACTCATTTTGGAAAGTCAAACTGATAGTATCTAAAGGTAAGAATGATGAGCAACATAATAGCAATATACAAATAGCAATATTGCATGTGAGACAAAGTAATGAAGGGTTGCAGTACTACCATGTCATTTCACATTAAATGGCAAAATAAGAAGTTTTGAAGAGCTATTATTTAGGCTGACACCAGAAATACAGACATGTCTTGAAATTACTTTAAAAACTACAAAAACACAAAAAAGCAAACAGGGAAGAAGTGACTCGTCACAGGACGATGGAAACACAAACAAGCGCGGAAATGCACTCGACTAAACCAAGACACGCTGTTTTCGTATCTTTAACCACCAAGGACAGCACACTCTCACAGACAGCAACAGGTAGTCAAACCTCTTAGTTTAATGCCTGCATTCTATCTTAAGGGTTTACTGATGTTAAGTCCTCTTTTTAAAGGATTTGTCAAAGAATCTGGTCCAGCAGGTAAAAAAACAGGCAAGTTCCTAACACTTTATATGTATATTGACATAAACAAAATAAAGGTGCTGAACACAAAAACTCATCCTCAATTGCCCATATATTCCCAGTGCCACTTCAACAGCTTATTAACAATAGAATGATGCTTTATGTCTTTGATTTATATATTATATTCCTTACACTGTTGCTGGTCTGGCCATCATGGCCATCATGTGTGCAGTTGGACTGGTCACTGTTTGTCAGTGCAGAAAGAGAGTCAAGTCAAGTAAGTAAACACTCTCCAAAATCTTTCATATAATTTAATATTTTTTTATTATATTGTATTATTTAGAAATAATATTATATAAATGTTATTTATTTATACAATATTAATTAAAAGGCAGTTAAAAAACTGTATTCTTTGCTTTATTTCAGGATGTGTTCCTGATAGATCTATATACAATTCCCATCACAGTGAGGAGGTGAGTGGAGCACAGACTCATAAGATCTGACTACCACAAATACACCAACAAGAATAAAGCCACTTCAACAGCTTATTAACAATAGAATGATGCTTTATGTCTTTGATTTAGGCTAATGGTGTTTATCAGAACGCTCCTGATGACAGACCCTATGCCACCATGAAGAAATCCAGTAACAAGTCTAATGATGAAAGCCAATCAAACCCAATCTACCAGAACCTACAGTTCAACACTACCCAGGGAGAAGATGCATATGGCAATCTATAAAACATATGCAATCCAGTATCCTCAACCCCAAACACGTTCTACATTACGAGCATGGCACAGGTTTGTCTGGACAATTTGAATCAACACCATTTCTGAACAGTATATGGCAAAAGACCTTGGAAAAAAAAAAAGTACAGTACAAGGTTCAAAAACAGTCACTTGGAAATATGATCACGCCATTATTTGTATAAATAAATCTCCCTTTTGCATGTAGAGTTTGCATGTGAAACAAAAATGAAGGGTTGCGATGCTACTAGGTTGTTTCATTTCAAATGGACAAATGTGTTGGGTTACTGTTCCTTTAATGAATCCCTAGACTAGCCTGAGGTTAAGAGTAAGAGTTAAGAGTTCCTAATATGTGAAACTAAAAATGGGGTTGGAAAACAGTATTCATCAATCACACTTACCTGTTCAGATAGTTTTAAGTTCTGTCATGTCAGCCACCGTTTTGAACAACTGACACCTGAAAGAAGACTCTGAAATCACTGAAGTGTTTGTACCTTTTTATTAGCACATGAAATATAGCAATACATTCTGTAAAGGTGAGTTCTGTCCACAGCTGAGCAGATGTGACGACTCTCACTTTGATCAACATCTCTCACGTGTGTTCAAGTTTCTGCAGTGCACTGGTCTTGATTTAAATACAGGTAAATAAAAGCCTATGTATTTTACTTTGCAAAATTATATTTATGCTGCAACTTGAATGAGAAACAAAACAGCAAATCCTTTAAATGTCTAGATATGGAGAGAGAGAGAGAGAGAGAGAGAGAGAGAGAGAGAGAGAGAGAGAGATCACAAATGCCTCACACTAAATTGACTACACTCTCTGTTTGCTTGTTTATCTGGCTCACAGGAGATGTAAGGCATCAGAGTTTTAACTAAGATAGAGCTGCAGATGCTTAATAAACAATGCACACTCAAAAACGATTAAATTAAACCAAAAATACTAAAGCAATAAAAAGTATTTTTATGGTCTGGATCTACATAGATTAGTCTGGATCATCTAATGCTGCTGTAAATCACAGATACATCCATCTCTTGGCTTGCAGCAGATCTGCAAAAATGACAAATACATAAACAAGAGTGAGATCATCACAGAGCAAGAAACTTGATGAAGCTAAACAGACTTTTAAAGCTGCTGTGCAAAGACTGGCCTTTAGTGGATGTTTCATGAAACAAACATGTGAACTGTTGATTAATTTCTGGTGCTGTTTTCTGTAAGAAGCACTTTGCAAATGGCTTATGTTGAGACAGAATAATTCATGTTTTCTCACTTGGCTTCATTAGCCGAATGGTGAAATGTAATGCTGGCATATGCAATCTCCTCCTCTTCAGGTTTCTTTGTGTCTGTATCTCTGTCATCTTGAGCAGAAGCATTTTCAGCATCTCTGGATTCAGAGGCCTTTCCTGCAGACGTCTGCAACAGAATCACTGTGACACAAACTGGAACTTCTGTTGTGACTTTACTGCAATGAAAATTCAGCTCTGCACATTTGTACCATCTAAAGTGTATGATCATGCTACCTACAGAACCTCATATAAATTAATGTCAATCCATGATTCCAGGTGTTTTACTCATATTTTGAACTGTGCATTGCATTGGTATTAAAGTTAAAGGAAATGTTTGTTTATTTAACAGAAAATACAGGTCATTTATTACCAAGACATCTGCTATTTTTCTAAAAATTTTTACAGTGCAGAATCTAAGTGCCTTACCCACCTTTTTTTGCTCTGTGTCCTTAGAGTCATTATTTATTTTCTTAATCCTGTTGTTAAATATGAGGACAAATGCACATGTAAAATTTGTTAAAATTGTAAAAGACTTTTAAAACATTGCCAAAAATACTTCTAGGCTAGATACTTTTGTAGATAAACAGTGTCACTTTAAAATAGTCCCTTTCTATTTTCACTGCTCAGAACTAAAAAATACCTGATAAAGACCATTTTTGAAAGGAAATATGATTGAGTAAAATTAGAGAAGCTGTCATGTTTCTGAATATGCTAATTTTTTTTAATATTCTGCTTGCTGACCTTTTTTGCACAATGATGATGATGAGAAACAAGAGCCCACATCCAACTGTAATTGCAGAAGTGACACAGACTGCAATGATATACAAGATATTCCAAACACCTAAGAGGAAAGGCAATGACAAAATTGTTTATATTACAATCTTTAAACATAGGGAAGATAGTTAGGGAGTGGACAGACCTTTTAACAACAAGAGTGTCTGTTTATAGAAAATACCTTTAACAGAGACTGAAACAATCGCTGATCTCTGAGATCCATGTTGATTCTGAGCCTCACAATAGTAGCGTCCGCTGTGACTAGAGTTAATGCTGGAGATGATGAAACTCTGTCCAGATCCAACAGCTGAGCTTTGATTCTCCTTAAACCAGCTGAAGTTCAGAGCAGGAGGGTTTGAGTCACTGCTGCAGCTCAGAGTCACTGAATCTCCCTCCACTATTTCACCAGACGGACTGATGAACACCGAGGTGTTTTGAGGGGGATCTAAAGGAAAAATGATATGGTTTTATTTTTTGTCTCACAATTTTCAAGAGGGTCTCTTATCACTACCACCCTAAGATTAGTGCAAATCTTTTTTGTATCTGTTCAGAAAGGGTTCTTACATATTGTTATCAATAAAACTGATCAACAAGGACAATCAGTGATGAAGACTGCAGTACAAGTCTGATCTTCATTTGTAATTCGGGCCCGTTTCTGAATAATTGATGTATATTTTGTTTGTATTGCAACAAACAATTACATTTCAGCAACAAAATCACACAGTATCTAATTAAGTTTTTTGAATAAAATGCAAGCAATTCAGCCATTTTGTAAATCTTTACACACACACAAATAATTGTTTTATCAGAGTGCATGTATGAATGGCTTTCAAGTATGAATGTTGGTCTTTGCAGCCAGATGGTGTAGTTACATCATCCACCAGCAGGGGCTCATATGCAAAACCGCTTGTATTCAAATGCAGAGAGATTTTCTGATTGGTTGTCTGGCTGAAGTATCTACTGTACTCACACATGACAGTGATGCTGACAGCAGGAGAGGGCAGGTGTTCATGTCCTCTGACGGCGCAGCTGTAACGGCCAGAATCACTGCGCTCGGACTGAAGCTGGAGTGTTTCGCTCTGGATCTTTAAAACCTGTCCATTTTTGTACCAGATGAATCCGTCTGTCAGACTGCAGGTGCTTTCACAGGTCAGATTGACTCTTTCTTTCTCCAGCACCAGCTGTGGTGCCTTTACCTGAAGAGCTGGAGAAACATCTATCTAACCATGACCAAGAAATGAAATTATTAACAGAAATGAAGGAGTGAAGTGGATTACCAGAAACTTTAAGTTGAATTCCTGGTTTACCAATCCATCTTTCTATATCTCTGTCAGTTATTAATCTGAAACAATACTCGCTCTCATCATTTTTAGTGATGGCAGTTTGTTTCTGTCTGTCTTCAATGTATTCAACCCTGTCTTTATACTCGGGATATTCTATTAAACTTTTGATCCCTGCATCTGGCATCTTTATCCAGAATGTTTCAATCAGTTTATACTGCTGAGGGTATGTATACGAGCATGACATGTTTACTGTGGATCCTTTAAGAGCACATATTGATGTAGTTTTATAAATCACATTCCATTTTTCTCCAAAAACTCCTGCAATACAAACAGAAGAACAGCAGTGAAGCTTGAGTTTTTGCAAATGTTAATAATATCAATCAGTTGTTGTGAAGTGAGAAGTGTTTCAAGAGACCTGCAAATGAGAATAAACAGTGTTGCAAAAAAGCACAAATTATCATAATGATGCAGAAAAAAAAAAAAAAACTGAAGCACATCAACACAGAGACTAAAATATTAAATCCAACTAAGTTCAAGACGAGTTGATGTGATCAAAGGAGGCAAGAAAACCATCGTTTAATTTAAAATTTTCACCTGTTTTGCTAACTTCCACTAACTTCAACCGCACTTCCTCTCTTTTAAGCCCCGCCCTCTAAAGACATGTGCCATGTCAGCAAATATGAACATGCAAAGTGATTGACGGGCTGAGACTGGCAAAAAAAATATCAGGGATAAAATATAACAGATTTTTTTTTATGTGCTATTGCAGAAAACATTTTAACTACTGTAACAGCTGTGACTCACCAGAAATCATGAGCAGAAAGATGAGAGGAAGAGAAAGAGTCATTCTGACCTTCATCACCACTGCAATCTTCACAGCCATAACAAATGAGATTACTTAACAACAGTTATTAGGTACAGTATACAGGACAGAAACAATCACTGTCAGACTATGTTAGTGACGTTATGCACATTAGTCTTTAATTAATTCATTTATTTGTTGTAATTCATTTGTTATCCAACAGAGGTTTATGTGTTGCTCTATTGAAGAGTTTTATTTTATCAGATCATGTGTGTCAGAGATCCATAGACACTTCATAAATAACAGTGATCAGACAATATTTAATCCTGTATGACTCTGGTTTTGTAGTTAAAATCAAGTAAATAAAAATATTTGCTATCATCTACAAGAACATTTCTGTATTCTTCACATATTTACATATCTTTAATTTAAATGTACAAGCTCTTTATTAAATAATATGTAAAAACTCAGTATACAGTATACAGTATACAGGACAGAAACAATCACTGTCAGACTATGTTAGTGACGTTATGCACATTAGTATAGTAATATGCATAATAGCAGGTCATTTGTTTTTAATCAAATAATTTATTTGTTGTAATTAATTTGTTGTCCAACAGAGGTTTATGTGTTGCTCTATTAAAGCGTTTTATTTTATCAGATCATGTGTGTCAGAGATCCATATACACTTCATGAATAACAGTGATCAGACAATATTTACTCATGTATGACTCTGGTCTAGCATCTAAAAATGTTTGTTATCCTCTACAATGACATTTCTTTATTCTTTACATATTTACATACCTTTAATTGAAATTGAAATGTACAAGTTCTTTATTAAATATATAAAATCTCTCATACCTCGTTCGGAGTGGCTTTCATCAGTAGTGCACAAAGAGGAAATGTTGAGTTTGGAACGTTACACAAGTTAAGATAATATATTAATGATTACAATAACTTCTCGTTTCTATGCAAAAATGTTTATATGTAACAGCTGAAATAAAAAAATAAAAAAACCTTAAAAACCATATTTCATAAAATGATCTAATGCCTTTACTGTAAATGTCAATTCAAGACAGTTTTATTTATCTGGCATTTCACAATTGTTTTAAAGGAGCTGTACATGTATGTCAGTGTATAAATGCCTTTAGTGAACAGGAATCTAACATTCAAACAGGAGATTTAGGATGCATTAAAGGACCATTAAGATCCCAAGATACATTATTCTGTAAAATCATTAAGCTCACAAGTTCTACAGCCTCTTCCCATCAAACTGAAAAAGAGAGAGAAAGAAAGAAAGAAAGAAAGAAAGAAAGAAAGAAAGAAAGAAAGAAAGAAAGAAAGAAAGAAAGAAAGAAAGAAAGAAAGAAAGTGTGAATTAAAACGTTCATAAATAACATACCTCAAATTTCTGGTTGGTGTAAAATGACTCTTTTCAAAAAAGCTCTATATGTTACTTGAATTTCCATATTATTCAATAAACATTTGAAATTTTCACACTGACACTGAAGAGCATTTAATTCATTCTGGCTAAAAGGGTTTTATCTTTCGTGAAGGAGGAACTCTTACCGTTACATTCTCATACACAGGTTCAGCCACATCACAAGCTTTACGTCTGTCATGATGAGGTCTGGAGTTATTCATCTTGGCCATTAAAAACAGAACAGAAAGATCATAAATAACTAATGTCTAAAAACAACTTGAATCATGAATTTTTGAGTTGCCATTTCATCTCCATGATCAGTAAACAACTCATAACCAAACTCTATTTTCTCACCCAAGACTCAACTAAACCGTTGCTCATTTTTATCCACCTTCTTCTCCTTAAATAATAGAGTTCAAACTCTGGTTGGTGTAAAATAACTTGATTTATTTTATAGTAACAGTAAATTAAATCCCACCATGTTATGTTTCTAAATCTGAAAACTTTTCAAACAAGCTTTTTCTGTTTCATTGAATTTCCATATTAATCACTAAACATTTGATATTTTCACACTGACACTGAAGAGCATTTAATTCATTCTGGCTAAAAGTGAGGAGGGTTTCGTCTTTCGTGAAGGAGGAACTCTTACCGGTATATTGTCATACACAGGTTCAGTCACATCACAAGCTTTATGTCTGTCATGATGAGCTCTGGAGTTATTCATCTTTGCCATTAAAACAGAGTAGAGAGATCATAAATAATAATGCATCTCCATGACCAGTAAACTATTACTCAACTGAATCATTTTCATCCACCTGCTTCATTTTGCGTCATATTTTTTATGCGTTTTTACAGCACTGAGCATAACCAATCACACATGATTCTGTTGAGCTTATTAACGTAATAACCAATCAGAAGCGTTCAGGTGAGTCGAAATGCCAGAGGTTTGTTCGCTGACTAAATTCTGCTCTCTCACCATTTCTCTCATGATCCACATTTTTAAAAATGTAATCGTATTAAAATATTTTATGACATGACACCCATATCTGATACTTGCCTAAAACGATGAGTTTATGATGTGCATTGTTAACAGATTTCATTAACATTAGGCTACTTTCAGCCTTTCCCTGGAGTTGGTTTACCCTTCGCCTAGATTGCAGCTGATACATGACAGTGAAAAATGACTTGAAATAATCCTGAAGATACAGAGTGACGTGACAAACAACAAACAAAATTCACCCACACCAATAAACCCATCCAAACATCAAACACACACAAAGTGAACACACACTAAGGAACCTACACACACACACCGTGAACACACACCCGGAGCCGCCCCGGGGAGCAGTTGGGGGTTCGGTGCCTTGCTCAAGGGCACCTCAGTCGTGGCTTTGCCGGCCATGACTTAAGGTATGTTAAGGTAAATGTTAAGGTGTGCCACTAAAAGCACAAGTGGCCTCTGCCAGTTAATGTGTTCTAGAACTGCCACTGACAACAGTTGCCTGTTTCTAAATGTATAAAAACCTTTTAAACAAGCTTTTTTATGTTATATGGATCTCCATACTTATTCAAAAGACATATGATATTTTCACACTGACATTGAAGAGCATTTAATTCATAAATCATCCTCACATAAAGGTGAGGAGGGTTTAGTCTTTCATGAAGGAGGAACTCTTACCGTTACATTCTCATACACAGGTTCAGACACATCACAAGTTGTACGTTTGTCGTGAGGAGGTATGGGATGATTCATCTTTGCCATTAAAGCAGAACAGAGAGATCAGAAATAACTAATGTCTGAAAACAACTTTTTGATTTGCTAGGTCATTTCCATGATTAGTATACAATCAATAACCAAATCCATTTCTCACCTGAGACTCCACTGAATCATTTCTCGTTTTCATCCACCTGCTTCTCCTTTAAAACAATGAATATAACAGTGAGTAGAATATGTAGAATATATAATATGTTGGTGTAAACAGCTGACTATAAAAACAGTGGTAAACAAAAATGTCTGTTTTACATCATTATGACTTGAGTAGATGTAATGTGATATCTTTCCAGCTTCAAGCAATTTGTCTGTCCAACAATTACAGCCATAAATGAATCAATGCACGCAATCAGAATATTTGAGGCTAGATTTACTAAACAGGGCAAATTAGCATGAGAGCGCAAAACGTGCTGATGGGAGTAGAAAGTTCTGCAATTGATCTACTTACACTGTATTATTATAATGACCAAGATCTACCCATATGAGTTAAGACATGATTTTGGGGCATTAAATAGTGCTGCAAACACCAGTAAACTATCTACCCCAAGCTTAGCAAATAACCTTGCATGATTCATTTAAATACTCGCATTTGTCTCGCCTATAAAAGTTGCATTTGAAAGTCCATGTGTCCATGCCTTTTCATCACCATTTTGTACTGCCTCTCTGTAAATCCTGACTGTATATATTAGTAAATAATAGTTTTTGAATACTTCATGTGAGAGATTTTGGACATCTTACCAAATTAGAAACATCACAATGCCAACTGCAGCTCCACAAATCACTCCAATGAATATGTACAATATCAACAAATCTCCTACAACTGAGACAACAGAGTAAAACATCTGAACAGATTCATTTGCTTCAGTTTAGAAAGACTAATGTGAGCAAACAAGCTGCTCTACCTTTAACATAAAATCAAAAAAACACTAAACTCTGATAACATCCAACATCCTAACCCTCACAATACTAAAACCAGCTGTGACTGGAGTTAAAGCTGGAGATGATGAAACTCTGTCCAGATCCAACAGCTGAGCTTTGATTCTCCTTAAACCAGCTGAAGATCAGAGCAGGAGGGTTTGAGTCACTGCTGCAGCTCAGAGTCACTGAATCTCCCTCCCCTATTTCACCAGACGGACTGATGAACACCAATACATTCAAAATATGAACAAAAAGTTAAACAACATGGTCTTCTTATTCATATACCATCTTTATTTGTTTGCTGAAAAAAAAACTGCTGGATAATTTGTTAAATAATTTCACTTTCCCTTCTAAATGTTTGTAATTTCATCTAGTACAGCAGCAAATAACAACTGCATTTCATTTACAAAAGACTAGATTTAGATTTTAATTGATTGTAACTGCAAGCAATTTTAGCAATTTTTTAACTTTATATGTGGACTGAATCACAATAATAATATCTGAATATAATACACCTAATAATACCTATTACTTAAAAAGAACTGGCAAAACATCTATTCTGTAATAAATATTTGTAATGCATTTTGCAGTCAGATGGTTTAGGTACAGTTACATGACGGACAGAGACTGTTGATTTCAACAGCAACCACATGATATTCAGGAATATTTACTCTGTTGTTTGATATAATTTTTTATAAAAATCTTGGTGACTACGTATCTCCTCACACATGACAGTGATGCTGACAGCAGGAGAGGGCAGGTGTTCATGTCCTCTGACGGCGCAGCTGTAACGGCCAGAATCACTGCGCTCGGACTGAAGCTGGAGTGTTTCGCTCTGGATCTTTAAAACCTGTCCATTTTTGTACCAGATGAATCCGTCTGTCAGACTGCATGTGCTGTCACAGGTCAGATTGACTCTTTCTTTCTCCAGCACCAGCTGTGGTGCCTTTACCTGAAGAGCTGGAGAAACACATCTATCTAACCATGACCAAGAAATGAAATTATTAACAGAAATGAAGGAGTGAAGTGGATTACCAGAAACTTTCAGTTGAATTCCTGGTTGACCAATACATTTTTCTTTATCTTTTTCAGTTAATGTATGTGCAACAATACTCGCTCTCATCATTTTCAGTGACGTTGTGCAGTCTGAGAATGGCAGGTTGTTTCTGTCTGTCTTCAATGTATTCATCCCTGTCTTTATACTCTGGATATTCTTTTAAATTTTTCATATCTCTATCACATCCCTTGATCCAGAATGCGTCATTTAATTTATACCGGTCATAGTAGCATGACATGTTTACTGTGGATCCTTTAAGAGCACATATTGATGTAGTTTTATAAGACACTTTACAGATTTGGCCAAAAACTCCTGAAACACAAAACACACAAGTTTAGTGGCAAAACTTTTTTTTCTCAAATGGAGCTAAATCATATCAATAAGTTGTTGTGAAGTGAGAAGTATTTTAAAAGTCTGGCTGATGAGTGTGGAAATTGTTTTAAAAAAAAGAGCTTATTATCATGATGATGAAGAAAAAAACTGGACAAGAAGCACATCAACATGCAGGTCAAAAATATAAAATCCAACTAAGAACCCAATAAACAAGTTTATATGATCAAAGAAATCACTGTGCCATTTCTAAATTTCGCCTGTTTTGCTAACTTCCATTAATTTCAACCACACTTTTTCTCTCTTAAGCCCCGCCCTCTAAAGACATGTGAGCCAACCTAATTTCAGCAACTATGAACATGCAAAGTGACTAACAGGCTGAGAGCATTTCTGCAGCTAAAAATTGTCAGGCTGCATAATAGTGGCTTCTGCTTGAGTACAAGGGATATTTTATGTTTGCTATTGCAGAAAACATTTTAAAGTGATGCTGTAACAACTGTGACTCACCAAAAATCATGAGCAGAAAGATGAGAGGAAGAGAAAGAGTCATTCTGACCTTCATCACCACTGCAATCTTCACAGCCATAACAAATGAGATTACTTAACAACAGTTATTAGGTACAGTATACAGGACAGAAACAATATAATAATACGCATAATAGCAGGTCATTTGTTTTTAATCCTTAATTAATTCATTTATTTGTTGTAATTCATTTGTTATCCAACAGAGGTTTATGTGTTGCTCTATTGAAGAGTTTTATTTTATCAGATCATGTGTGTCAGAGATCCATAGACACTTCATAAATAACAGTGATCAGACAATATTTAATCCTGTACGACTCTGGTTTTGTAGTTAAAATCAAGTAAATAAAAATGTTTGCTATCATCTACGAGAACATTTCTTTATTCTTCACATATTTACATACCTTTAATTTAAATGTACAAGCTCTTTATTAAATAATATGTAAAAACTCTCATACCTTGTTCGCAGTGGCTTTCATCAGTAGTACACAAATGTTGAGTATGGAACATGTTAGACAAGTTAAGATAATCTGTCAGTGATTATAATAACTTCCAGTTTCTATGCAAATGTGTTTTTTATGTAACTCAACAGAATTTAAAAACTTCTCCATATTCATAAAATGACCAACTGCCTCTACTGTAAATGTCAATTCAGGACGGTTATATTTGTATTTATATTTGTATTGCAAAGACCACTGAAGATCTAGGCTCTATTAAAGTACTTTTAAGATACTAATCATTATTCTATATAACTGTAAGGTCCGTCAGTTGGCCCAACAAAAAGTAACCAATGGTGGATGAAGAGTTCATTCTTTTCAGTGTGCAAAAATGATTTAATTTCAATAAAATTCTAAACTGACTCCATTCTATTATGGTCTCAAATTTCAGTTAGAATGCAATTATTATTGATCATTTATAGGATAATTTATCTCAACATCTGATTATTCTAATCTTGTTGTACTGGTTCATTTGGATTCCTATCACACTACAGATCTCATACTCACAAGCTCCTCAGTCTTGGTCACTAGACACAGGTAATTAACTAATACTTTTTAAATAGCCACCCCATTCTTGCACATTCTAAAAGTACTTTATTTAGTCCCCATAGATCTGTATACACTTGAATAAAGGAACATTATCTCTAGTCAGAGGTCAGGATCACTATTATAGATATTAGCCAACAACATTACTTTCTCTGATAGTAGCTTTGGTATGGTCATGTCATGATTTCCCATGTACACTAAGCTAGAGTAAACAGAGGTAAGGCCCACCCAAATTTAGGCTAGTCGAACAACATTCAGTTGACCTAAATGGAAATTCCCTTTTTGGCCTTTGCAGTCTAAGTACACTTGAACTAATGCCAAATGTTAGCCGGATCCGTTACTAACCTGATGCAAGGATACACCGTGATCTACTAGAGTTAATCATTTCAGAGCAAACAGAATCCGTTCAAATCTAACAATTTATTATCTGTCAGGTAAATATGTTTTATGTCAATTACATATTCCATTCAGAGATATCAAATCAATACAAGACATCAAATTCTCAAAAATACATCTCAGGGTAAAAGATGCATATCTGACTTCCGAAAAATACATATGGAGTGTGTGGACAGAATCTTACAACATTTCCTTATGTGCTCAGCCCAAGACAAACATCCCCCAAATGGAGACAGGAACTAAATTGGAATTTGATGAATTTGCTTTAATAAAGTCCCAGACGTGAGAATTAGCACCTTTTGGGGACAGATGGTAATTTGCATGAAAGACACTGGGAAAAGATTAGATTAGATTAGATTCAACTTTATTGTCACTGCACATGTAAGGTACAAGGCAACGAAATGCAGTTAGCATCTAACCAGAAGTGCAATAAGCAGTAAGTACAGAATATACAAGGTCTACAATATGTATATTCTGTATTTACTGCTTATTGCACTCCTGGTTAGATGCTAACTGCATTTCGTTGCCTTGTACCTTACATGTGCAGTGACAATAAAGTTGAATCTAATCTAATCTAATCTTTTCCCAGTGTCTTTCATGCAAATTACCATCTGTCCCCAAAGCACACCTTCCACAGTAAGCAACATAAACAACAGAAGTAAATGCTTATGATCTGTATTACGTTTTAGTCTACTTCTTGTAAGATTGAGGTAATTGCACAAGTCGTACTGAGGCCTTTCAAATGATACCAATCATGACTGTAAATATCACTTGCATTCACTGTGAACATTATATTATGCTGTTGATCATTTAAAGTGAAAGGGGAAGGAAGGGTGAGTGGAAGGAAGTGGGGAAAGAGGGACAAATGTAAGAGGGGAGAGTTTTCCCGCATATTCCCTCAGTAAGATGTGGAAACAGATGCATGTGTGTTAATACACTGTGTGTGTATTGTCCATATCTCAGAAGGTGTGAATTAAAACATTCATAAATAATACAATTTCAAATTTCTGGTTGCTGGAAAATAAATTTCTGGTTACGTTAAAATGTTCTTGTAGAACAAAGTGTAAACAGCTGACTATAAAACAGTGGGAAAGAAAAAAATATCAGTATGACATCACTATGTCCTGAGTGAGCAGATGTGACATGAAATGTTTCCAGCTTCAAGTATTTTTTCTGACCAACAATTACAGCCATAGATGAATCAGTACAACTAATCAAAACATTTGATGTTTAAATAGTTTATGTTGTAGATTATGGACCAATCAACAGAAAAATCTGTGGTCTGTCTGCACAATGGGATATTGCACTTCTTGGATGGGTAAATGTTTGTGATGTTTAATTAAATGAAGATAGCTTCACTCACAAAGTGAAGCCACAATCAATGTTTATTTACAGTGAGAAACAGTACAGAACCACACTCAGACCCTAAGGTCACAGGTTCAGTTCTCAGTATCAGCAGGTACTGATGGTGGGGGGAGTGAATGGACAGCGCTCTCTTCCACCTTCAATACCCCCGACGGAGATGGAAAAACAGTATAAAGAGGTATAAACAGGTATCCAAAATATACACTGGGGTTTTGACTCATATGTTCACTGTACAATTACTCACACACTTACCGGCCTGTCAATGTTCCTTTGAGCTAAAGTTCTCTTTCAGGGATGCCAGATATGTGTAACAAATCCAGCCTAATTTGTACTCAGAACTAGTCCAATCATAACCAAAACTAGCCCAGTTACATTCCGGGGAAAAATAACTATTAAAATTGCTCCAAAATTGTGTTCCAGGGGTCAAAACCTCCTTTCACCTCATTGGAAATCACATTCTGGGGAGTTTGCTTCTACCCGCAGACTAAAAAAAAACAACCCACTGCAACTGTATAAAAGTAGCCCTCTTCCACAGAAGAATGGTAGAAAGTGTGTGCAGTATGGTGTTGCATGTTCCCTGTGTGTGCTCTGCCCCTCTTTGCTGTGGGCCTACAGCTAGCCTCATTGACCGCACCCATTGTTTGTTGTCATGTTACTCATTGGTCCCGTTCGCTCTCCAGTGTATATATACCCCTTGCGTTTCTGTCAGTTGTTTGTTGCAGTGGTCCTATTCCTTGTGTTCTCTGTGTTTAGGTTCATTAAATTACTGCACTTAGATGTAGTGATGGGAGAAACAAACCTTTTAGAAGCATCGAACAAACTGAATCGGTTGCTTCACAAAATGATTCACTGTTTCGAATCACTCAGAACACCACACGCTGGTGACGCCTGCTGGTCAAAACTATGTAAATACAACAAAAACTCATCCCAAAATATGCAGAAAATCAGCTTTTACAAACCCAATGCAAATGCTTTCTTGAAGGTATAATTATCAAATACAATTCAAATTAAAAATACCATTAAATATGAAGTGTCTGAAAAATGTTTTTTAAAGAATTATTGATTTGTAGGTCAACTCCTGAAATACAAAAGACAGAGCAGAAAAGCTTATTTATACATGTATCTGAATAAATGAATTTGTTGCTGGAGTGAAAAGTACTGCAGGAGGGTGTTGCAGAAAAGCAGAAGTGATCATGCTGACACAGAACTGTGCAAACTGAACAAATCAGCCATTTAAAGGTGCTGAATTCAAGCCCTGCTCTCTACATGTCAGCCAACCCAACATCAGAAAAAATGAAAAAAAGTGTAGAATGGATTCTTAATGCATGCTTTAAAAATGCAAAAAAGCTTACAGCATTATAACAACACTCACCAACCATAAAACAACAACAAACAACACAAATAAAAAAGAGTCATTCTAACACTCCTCACCCATCAAAGCTCTATAAACAAACACAAATACACACACCTCCACTTTATAAACACCACGACTAGCAATGAAGCCTCTGAAAAGGGTTTGTTATCATATTTGGTTAGTACAAATGAACAATTCTTTATAGCACAAGTGCTACTCAGGAACCGTCTTGTGACTTGCCATCACTCAAACAACTGGTAAGATCAGGGGTGAAGTGGAAGGGTTGCACTACTAACTGTGGTTACACTGATCATACACTGTAAATGATTTTTGTAATTTGAGCAGTATTTTACTGTAATATGTACAGTAAGATACTGTAAAATGTGTATACAGTATTTTACTGTAAACCACAAAGAATTATGGGAAAATATACAGTCACTACTGTATTTCCTCACTACTGTCAATTTACAGTAGTGAACTTGCCCACAAAAAACTGACCAATGGCAAGGGAGATTTCTTTTTTGACTGTTCAGTTGAAGTGGCCATAAA
This sequence comes from Cyprinus carpio, assembly GCF_018340385.1. NCBI lineage: Eukaryota > Metazoa > Chordata > Actinopteri > Cypriniformes > Cyprinidae > Cyprinus > Cyprinus carpio. Next base: position 37,863,410 of record NC_056597.1, on the reverse strand, counting down.
AGGACAAAAGAGAAATACAGAAATATTATTTCTGTTTTATGCAAAACTGTGATATTTTAAGATGTCTCACTTGAGAACAGCAAGTTAACGTTATTCATCGTGTCATTTTTCGTGTCGGGAGTTGGAGCCTTTTTTTTTCTGACTGACTGCCGGAATGCCGCCAAAAGGCTGATAACATCGACTGGTTTGTCACCTATATTAGTCTAAATAAACCTTAGTTAAACCGAGAAACACGTTTGCATGTTCTGCTACCCTTTAATGCAAGTTAGCTCCTCTGGTAAGTCGTTATATAATCTAACAGCGGATTAACGTAAAATACTGAGGTAAAGTGTGTTAGGCAACATCACAGTTTCAGTGGAGATTTTAAACAGTATTTTCTAAAACTTCTTTTGTTTGTTAATTTCAGATTTCTAGTCTGGATGTATTCTGCAACGTCAGAGGTGTATTTTGTATCCTCTTCTTGTGAATGCATGTTAAAAATGAGTCTCAAACAAGCTTAAGCCTCTTCCTTTGGCCTTTGCATTTGGCTTTTCTTTCTGCTACATCAGATTATTGTGTTTTAGCATTCTAACAACGTGTCTACACTGGATGGCATCAGTTTACTGTCAGGGATTTGTCATGTCACATCATTTTGTGCTGCATCCAATGTGAAAATTATCACTGATTATAATGGGTTTTATTGGCTTTTGTTGTGTCACACTGCTCACGTCACACTAATAGTAAAAAGTCACATACTCAAAAAGGGAATGAGAGCTTAAAGCTTCGTACACTGCCAAACAAAACTCCAACCAAATCATAGTCATCATAATAAATATCTACACGTTTGCTTACTTTGAATCAATTTAGTGTCTCCTGAACTTATTTACCAAGCTTAGTGAAGTGTCCTCAGGCCCTGTGATATAAAAGTCCACTGAGGTCCTGTTTGGCATAACATGGTCAATTAAGAATTGACCCACCCACAAACATTTTTGTACCAAAAGCTCTTAGTTTCTTCTCTTTCACACTACTACATTTCACAAACTCTTATCAAATAAAACTCTCATACCTTGTTCGCAGTAGCTGTCTTCACTAATAGTACACTACAAAGGTAAGATTGAAATAAAATTCTTCATTCAAATTGACGTGTTCCCTCACACTGATACGGATCACTCACATTACGTTTCCACACTACGGGAAAAAATTTTTTTTTCCAAATATTAAAGCAGATTGTTTTCATTCATGAAAGCGTCCCATCCCATGGCACTTGCAAACAATGCTTCCATCTCATAACATACACATCAAATTTCATCAGTTTGATTCCACACATGGCCAGTTTACCCAAAAGTATGTGACACCCCGGGTTGCTAGTTGGTGGCATACACAGCGTATTGCAGCCATGGACCTAAAAATCTCAGCATCCATCTAAAAGGCTCTATGACCAAAGGCAGGTAAATCAACTCATCAACTCACAGTGAGAAGCTTGTTGCCATCCATTGGCATTTTTTGTAACTTTAATTCATTTTAAATGGTTAAAATTATGGTTACAAGTGATCACCTTTGTGTCAATGTCACTAACAACATCAATATTCTCAACAGCAAAATAAAAATAGAAACCTGAAAAATATGTCTTATGAGCAGGTAGCTTACAATGATTATAACTTGGTTCGGCTATTTATAGGCAAATATACCAGAGTAGCAATTAAGTGTAAAATGTGCTAAATTGTAATAATATGTCATAATGAAAATAAAGACTTTCTGACAATGTTAAAATTTAATGTATTTAGCAATGAAATCACACAGTATGAACAAACAAAAGAAAATATCTGACTGTAGAAAGTGAGAGCTAAAACGCTTTTGACTATTACAAGTCTGAGTGGTTTTCATTTCCGAGTGTAGAGTGAAGAAAGTGTGTTTGATATTCACGATTAAGATCAGAATATATAAGCAGACTTTAAGATGAAAGCCATTAATGTCCAAACAGCAGAACAGTCCATGAATGTGTAAATGGGTGAAGTCAAGCGGAGAGGGAGCTGGAACATGACCTGGACTGAACTCAAATCCAGGTCTCCCGTGAGCATCAGTGACGCGGCTCGACCACATGTTCTTCATTTAACTGAGCTGTAGATCACGTCCTCAGATCTGGGGAGAAAGTTTATGAATATGATAATGTGACACCAGCAGGTGACAATCCATCATTTCAACAACACAAAAACAAGAGGTCTGATTAAGCACTGAATGTGTTTCATTTGGGTTCAGATGAATCGTTCCTCACCTGCTGGAATCAGACGGATGTTGCATCTCAATGGTCTCTTCAGTCTTGTTCATGTCTTTGTTCTTGAAGTGATGGACGCTGGCATACTGAATCTCTTCAGCATCTCCAGAGTCTTTTTCTTGTTGTTCTCTCCCAAAGCGTTTGGGTTTCTTCACTTGATTCTTGTCATACAGATCATCCGTCTGATTGGCTGATGCTAGTGAATATACTGGATCATCATTGGTCGGATCGGTTTCTGCTGATCTGCTCACAAGATTATCCTGCTGTTTCATAAAATAACAATCACACAGTTATCGTGAGATCAATCTGAAATATTTTCTCGAAAAATTAGTCAAGCAACAGTACATGACTTTTTAAGTCTTAATTTTAATATTCAAAAAAAATAACTATATCATGATCCTGCTGCTTTTGTAGATTGAGGTATGTATTATCAAACTTGCCTGATTTTGTCTGACATCTTCAGCTCCACCGTCTCTCCTCTTCTTCCTGAAAAAAAATGTTTTGTTACAAAGTACTGAACAGTATAATTTATTGCAAGTAACATTTAACATTTTGCAATAAGTTGTACAAATTCTGCATGACTTTTTAATGCAGGAGCTTACATAACAGACACAAAAAAAATGAAAATGATGATGAAGATCAATCCTCCACATCCCACCACAATCCCAGTAACTGTGTACAGAGCAGCTCTCTGAACCCCTGAAACAAGATCTTCATGAAGATCATTTCAGACTAGAGACAGATGAAACTCAAAGAGTGTCTGTTTATAATGAATACCTTTAACAGAGACTGAAACAGATGCTGATCTCTGAGATCCGTGTTTATTCTGAGCCTCACAATAGTAGCGTTTAAAATATGAACATAATTTAGATTTTGACAATATTTATGGCAAGACTTTCCATTATCATTATTAACAATAACTGAATTGTATCTAAGTAGAATTCAAGAGACTTTGTTTCAGTGATGAGATCCAAAGATATGAATCTACATCTAAACTGGTGCACAATAAATAAAACCGTATCACATTTACTGATTTATCAACCCATGAGTCATGAAGAGAGTCTCTAAACACAGATTCCTGATTCACATTAATTTCACATATTGTTACATTATTAAAAAGAAATCCTGTCGTATAAACAAAAATATCATGCAGCCTATACTACTGTGCCTGAAACAAATTCTGAGTAATTTAATCTCAATAATCAGTGAAATATTTCAGTAATGTTAATGAATCAGTTTGTACTCACATCGTACTTGAAGATAAACAGGTGGAGACTTCAGATGCTGATATTCTGAAACAGCACACTGATAGTTTCCTGAATCTTGACGACTGACTGACTGCAGCTGAAGCTGATTCTTTGTGATGATTCCTGTAGTTAATCTCTGTGTGTTTCTGAACCAGATGAATGTTGTTTGTTGAGGCAGAGAGCAGCTGCCTTTTACATGTCAGAGTGACCGAATCTCTCTCTTTCACACTCTGCTGTGTCTCCACCTGCAGATCTGACATAAAACAAAAACTCACTGATTCACAATCAAACTAAAAAGGACATAAATTAATGTTATAATAATTGAAACTTTTAGAGGATGAAACTAGTAAAGAATAATGCATTTGCTTTTCTCCAACGTGTCTAAACATTGCATCAGTGCATGTATTTCCTGGGAATTGAACCCATGACTTTGGCATTACTAGTGCTGTGCTTTACTGTTTGAGCTCCTGGAAAACAGATGACACAACATGTGTCTGTGTCTGTGGTGTATTTAAGTTTAACTAGCTCTACCTGTGACGTCCAGCTGAGCTCCAGGAACCCCTGTCCATTTTCCGGCCGTAGTGTTTGTAGTGAATCTGCAGCAGTAGATGTGTTTATCAGCTTCTGTTACATGCGTCAAAGTGATTCTGTAAGTGTCTTTATATTCACTGACACACTGAACCCTTCCTCTCTTTTTGGGAACTAAACACAGGCTTGGTAGTTCTCCATCAGTTACAGCAGGTTTGGTCCAGAAGACTGTTTCAATCTTACAACCACTAGGATATTTTAAAGTACAGGACAGTTTCACTGTTGAACCCTTTAATGCACAAACATATGAATGGCTGTAATTCACTCCCCAATCCTGCAGACCATCATCCCCTGAAACACAAAACACAGAAATGAGAAACTTTTAAACACATGAATCTTTCATTTTCTTTTAGATTTCAGCTGATGTCTAACCTAACAAACTCAATTCAAAAGAAATTAAAAAAACTATAAAGGTGCGAATATTTCACTAATGTTAATTATTCCATTTGTACTCACATCGTACTTGAAGATAAACAGGTGGAGACTTCAGATGTTGATATCCTGAAACAGCACACTGATAGTTTCCTGAATCTTGACGACTGACTGACTGCAGCTGAAGCTGATTCTCTGTGATGATTCCTCTAGTTAATCTCTGTCTTTTTCTGAACCAGATGAATGTTGTTTGTTGAGGCAGAGAGCAGCTGCTTTTACATGTCAGAGTGACTGAATCTCCCTCTTTCACACTCTGCTGTGTCTCCACCTGCAGATCTGACAACAACAACTCTGTGATTCATCAGCTTAAATTGACAGTCCACTTAAAAATGAAAATTCAGTCATTATTTATCACTCTGCTGTGGTTCTAAAGCCGTTCCATGACTCCTTTCTTTTTCAGATGTTAACAAATGTCCTGCTTGTGGTTGTCCATTTAATAGCAGTTCAGTTCTTGTTTATATGTATAGTACTTTTCACAACACAAAATAATTTCAAAGCAGATTCACAGCCAACTTTTGTTTCAATGAAACAATGTCTTTGGTCCCAAATGAACAGGGAATCAAGCATTACTTCCTATTATCATTTTCTTTAGTTTCTTATCATCACAAGTGACTGTCAAGACAAAAACTAATCTCTTCTGAGAAAAAGATAATTTCATATAACAGTAAAATACAGCTCTAAGATAATACACATAAACAACAGCTAAACCAGGGCTATTCAACTGCCGCCACAAGACAACTTCACAGATCGCACATATGCCTTGAATTGTGTTTGCACTAATTAAGCTAGTTTGTCCACAAGGTGGCAGTTATGGAGTCAAAGTAATTTCATATATAGCAGTTTTCCCGTGGAATTGGGTACTTTAACAATGTTTGCCGCAGGTTGTTTTTCACTTACATGTCAGACTCAGCGGGTTGAAAAAAAAACACGTAATTGCAATAACATGATATTTATCCCCTGGAATGTGAATTTTAGGCAGGGAAACCCCCGCCAAAAAAAAAAAAAACCCCTGATTTATAAATCCCGCGGTTAAGATTTTAAAGACAGCGCTGCTTTTAAAGTGAAACTTGCTGAAGTCTGGTGAAATCAGAAATTAAAAAGATAAATAACTCGACTGTTCTAGTCGCTGATTAACTTTTGTAGCTTGAATAAAAAAAATAATTAAATATAGGTTTATGCATATACAATTTAGAGTTTATGTGAAGATTGTTTTCGACATTCATTTACATTAAAAAGGGCTTAGTGCTGTATTTTTCAGAGCCTAGCGAGTAAAGGTAAAAAAAAGGAACAACTTTAATTATACTGTATAATTATACAATTTAATTATACTGTAATGGTTGAATGGCTCGCATTCATAATGGCCAAAAATTGAAGGAAGATGCTTTAATGGAGACATCATCAGCAGCACGCATTATCAAAAATTGTTAGTAATAAAGAGTGTACTTGCCGATAGTTATATGATGGGCGTGCCAGAACGCCCGTAACATTTTCACAGATCAAATCTGAATTGAAGATAACATAAGTGTTTTTTTAACGTAACCTTAACTTACCTATTTCTTAATACCGGAAACTTATTTATGTTGCAACGTAATAAGTCTAATCAAACCACTGTTAAAATGCTCAAATAAAATGCAATATAAGGTTTTGTTGTCTCTGACCAATGTTTTGTGATTCATTTCATGAAATGAGTTTTCATATGTTGTGTCCTTTATATTGGCTTTGAGTGCTGTTTTTTTCCTTGAATAATTTGAAAATAACACTCTTCAGTCTAAACTGATACTAATTCTCACAGAAAATGTGATTCGTTTTTTTTTTTTTTTTTTTTTTTTGGATTGACAGACAACACAAATGGTAACCATTCATAGACGTTGCTGGCTTAACAGTAATGTGAAGAGTATGAAGCCACCAACCCTCATTTTAAAATGTTGTCTGATGGAATATGCATGTAAAAGTTTTTAATAGATATACATTTTTAAATTGAGGAGTGTCCAACAGCAAGAAGAGATTGGGATGGCCACAATTAAAATGATTTCCTAAAGGGATAGTTCACCCTTTTCAAGTGAAAGGTAGTTCCCTTTAAACCAAATATCCCGTATGTTTCAATCTTTCAGATAATCCGGCCTCAAATGAAACATACAGCCCAGTAATTGCTGCATTTTATCGCCACACACACCCGTGAACACACACCCGGAGCAGTGAGCTAAACTGATTCAGTCGTGTGGGATTGAGGTATGTAAAATAAAACATTTGACTGTTTTTGTGGACAATTCTAAACACTTTCATGTGCTAGTCTGACCGTTGAGTTCCTTGCGTAGCTGGGATTATATTGTTTTACACACTGGTTTTTGATCCTGCCTGTTTGACCATGTTTTTTTAAAATAAAGCCTGCATTTGGATCCACCAACCCCATTGTCATGGCTCCACGTTATACACAAACGTATGCAGTGACAAGAACTGCTGCAAGGTCAAGATTTTTGCTAAATAAGAAATTACAGTTCAGTTGGCTGCTTTGTTTCTTGATGAACCCTATCACACACCTTCAGAATACTTGGAATGTAAGTCAAAAATCATGTAATTTTACTACAGTTTTGCAACTTTTTTTAAAGCATGAAGAAGGTCACCTTTTACAGTCATTATATGAATGAGTACTCAGGACATTTTATTTAACATTTCTCTATTTGTATTCAAAAGAAAGAATGTCATACAGCAGATAAAGTGCTTGATCTGTGTGTTTGTGTGTGTGTGTGTCTGTGGTGTATTTAAGTTCACTAGCTCTACCTGTGACGTCCAGCTGAGCTCCAGGAATCCCTGTCCATCTTCCTCTGTCTGTAGTGAATCTGCAGTAGTAGATGTGTTTATCGGCTTTTGTTACATTTGTCAAAGTGATTCTGTAAGTGTCTTTATCTTCACTGTCACACTGAACTCTTCCTCTCTTTTCTGGGTCTAAACACAGGTTCGGTGGATCTCCATCAGTTACGGCAGTTTTGGTCCAGAAGGCTCTTGTGAGCTCATGATCATGAGGATAGTTTAGAGCACAGGACAATTTCACTGTTGATTGCTTTAATGCACAAACATATGAAGGACTGTAATTCACTGCCCAATACTGCTGACCATCAACCCCTGAAACACAGAAATGGAAAATTAGGTGGTGTTTCAGGTGTTTTGAACCAATGTATACAAAGTATCTTTTCATTTTGAACATTTTTATATGTTAGCTGACAGCAAAACACTCATATCAGTTTAAGAGCTCCAAGTGTGAAGAGCTCAATAGATTTTCAAGAGTGTTAAAGTGTCTGTTTAGAGACTGTAACTGAAGACTCACCCGCAGTCACGATCACCAAGATCAGAGGAAGAGATATTACGAGTGACATCACCATAATGATTTCTGCAATAAAAAAAACAAACAATTATTACACTGTGAGCATCATACAACATCACAATCTTTATTGTGTTGATAATCAATAGACAGAGATCATAATGACTTCAGATTAATTCACTGCTCATTGAAAACTTGACGTGTGCTGATGACGTTTCTTATGTCAGGCCACATGTGTCTAAAGAGCTTCACAAAATATTTACACATGTATCTTTATCAAATATTGAGCTTCTGGAGTTTATATTGTCATGACCACATTTTTACAAATAATCTGTTGTAGACATATTATTTTACCTAATTTTAAATAAAATGGTCTTACCGTGCTGCAGTATCAATGTCTGAGTGTCGACGCCCAAATGACAAAAACATCAGCAGCTTAAAGTGTCAAATGGCTACAGTTTTCACACTTGAATATGCAGTTCAAAATATTTGTCTTCCTCTTCCTGGATATGTGTGACACCATTTCAACTACACAAGAACAACTCGAAAAGTCTCCAGATCCAAACAAATAACAAGCTTTAGAATTCACTGTTTTTAAATCTTTGTGAGAGAACACGTGAAACATGAGAGAAAGAACTGTGTAAAGATGCACATTATGGCTGCAGGAGTGTCTGAGTGGGTTTTTTAGAGATGAAAGTTAAAAACTCTTAGATTTACTTCCTCTTTCTGATTTTAAACTCTGTGTTAAACACTTGGAGCGATGGGCAAGCAGCACAATCTCATTTACCACAATCATGAGCAAATACACTGTGTTTAAGTGGGTCAGTGCCAGTCTCAGAGAGACAACACAAGCACTTACACTACCAGACTGACAAAAGATAAAGTAAAAATAGTATTGTTCTTCTAAAAGAACAGACTTATTGAATGATTCCCAAAAATTAAGAAACTGAGATTACTCCAATCTTTTCTGCACTTCCATTGACTTTACTGTCATCTGGTGGTCAAAAAGATGAAGCGCATCTTACTGCCTGTTACAGCAGTCTGACTGTTAGACAACATACTGATTTCAGAAGCAATAAAAGGTAGTTACATGGAAGGGGTAGGTTCAGGGTTTAGGGTTAGTAATACACAGTAGTAAAGATACAGTAGAACAAAATCCACTCAGATATCAGACTTTAATACAATCAGTTACAGATATTTGAGTTTAGCATGAAAACACTGCTTAGCTGTGTGATGAAATAACATAATTAGAAACCATAAATGGAGTCTTTCAATACTCCAGTGAAGAGACACTAAACTACATTATTGGGATGTTATTTTAAGAAATAAGTTAAAGTGTATTTGCGAGTGCAGCAGAAATATAAAGAAAATGTTAAACAGAATGATAAAAAAATATACATTTGAAAGCTGAAAAAAAAAAAACTTTTCTGCAGAATGTTATAAGCTCCATTACAGTATACACAGTTACTTAAAGAAGGATTATGAAATTTATTGATAATTAAATAAGCATCAAATATGATATTTATGAGTTTCTGAGTATTTTCATGTGAGCAGTAATACTGTGAGGAGAGTTTAATGAGGATCTGCTGAAGCTCCTGCTAGAGTCTCATATTCAGAAGATCTGGACTGAAGCTGGAGAGCCGTGTAGGTGTCATCAGGAGCTCTGGAGTCAGCAGACTGTGAGAGACAGATGAACAGAACAGACTGTGTTTATATGGCTCTGCTGAATGTGAGAGTAAAGAGTGTTTGAGACCTTCACTGACTCTGATCGTGCTGTAAATGTCAGCAGATGTTCTGGACACTGGATCCAGAGCTGTGTGTATGTATCATCACTCCAGTCAGCCATCTGTAGAGAAAGATTTCAAATACAGTATTGATTCATACTTCAGTGCATTAACATCATCAAAATATTGCAGTTGAAGATGAAGGTGTGTGTTTGCTGACTCGCCTGCTTTTGATTCACATCTTCACTTCACCGTCTCTCCTCCTCGAGAAAACTATTTTCTATTTTTTTTGTGTGTTAAAAAAGTTAATTTACTCTAGATGTGAGATCAAGTTTGTAGTTAATTTACTCTAGATGTGACAAAAATTTAGTATCCAGACAAACTTCACTCACCTTAAGAACACAAATTTAGTGTCCAGACAAACTTCACTCACCTTATGAACACAATGATGATGATGATGATGATGAAGATCAATCCTCCACATCCCACCACAATCCCAGTAACTGTGTGCAGAGCAGCTCTCTGAAACCCTGAAACAAGATCTTCATGAAGATCATTTCAGACTAGAGACAGATGAAACTCAAAGAGTGTCTGTTTATAATGAATACCTTTAACAGAGACTGAAACAGACGCTGATCTCTGAGATCCGTGTTTATTCTGAGCCTCACAATAGTAGCGTCCGCTGTGACTGGAGTTAAAGCTGGAGATGATGAAATTCTGTCCAGATCCAACAGCTGAGCTTTGATTCTCCTTAAAACCAGCTGAAGTTCAGAGCAGGAGGGTTTGAGTCACTGCTGCAGCTCAGAGTCACTGAATCTCCCTCCACTATTTCAGCAGACGGACTGATGGACACTGAGACACTCTTTGGAGGATCTAGATTAAATGTAATTGGTGAATAATTATTTTATTTAACTTCACAAAAACTTGAAGTAAAACAAAAGAAGAAATCTAAAAGAGATTTTATTTGAGAGATGAGATCAGAAAGGTACATGTACTGATTTATATACCCATAAAGGTTTCTACACACTTTCATTTTCATATAATTACATTAGCTATATACACATTAATATACATTATAAATATAAAAAAACATGTCTAATAATAAAAAAAAGATGTCATCTATTCAGTATAAATGGGGCTGAATTTATCAAACAAATCTGAAGTTAATTCTGAAAATCTCTGAATAATCAGTGAAAATATTTCACTAATGTTAATGAATCAGTTTGTACTCACATCCTACTTGAAGATAAAACAGGTGGAGACTTCAGATGTTGATATTCTGAAACAGCCACACTGATAGTTTCCTGAATCGTTGAAGACTGACTGACTGCAGCCTGAAGCTGATTCTCTGTGATGATTCCTGTAGTTAATCTCTGTGTGTTTCTGAACCAGATAAATGTTGTTTGTTGAGGCAGAGAGCAGCTGCTTTTACATGTCAGAGTGACTGAATCTCTCTCTTTCACACTCTGCTGTGTCTCCACCTGCAGATCTGACAGAACAACAACAACAACTCTCTGATTCATCAGCTTAAACTGATAGTTCACTCAAAAACGAAAATTCAGTCATTATTTATAACTCTGCTGTTGTTCTAAAGCTGTTCAGAAAGATGTTACCAAATGTCCTGCTTGTGATTGTCCATTTAATAGCAGTTCAATTCTTGTTTATATGTACTGTATAGCACTTTTCACAACACAAAAATCATTTCAAAACAGATTTACAGCCAATGTATGTTTCAATAAAACAATGTCTTTGGTCCCAAATGAACAGGGAATCAAGCATTACTACTTCCTATTATCTCTTTCTTTAGTTTCTTATCATCACAAGTGACTGTTAAGACAAAAACAAATCTCTTTTTGACAAGATAATTTCATATAACAGTAAAAACTACAGCTCTAAGATAAACACAAGTCACATGTTGGCAGTTAAAACAGATAAAATGATATGTGAATGTGAAAGGTGACCCTCTTCAGGCTTTAGAAACAGGATGCGAAAAGTATACAAATCACTCCCATGTAACTCATACTAAATTAGGGCGACCAGACCGTGCCATTTTCCATGACACGTCCTGGCCAGGATTTCTATATTGCCTAAAATATCCACGTTTTGGCTTTGTATGCGCTGCGCAGACCATTTGTTGTATGACAAAGTACAGTGAGAGCTCTAGAGAGCAGACAGCTTCTTGTGCTTTTGAATCTCTCTCACGTACTTTGATGTCTATACACCGGTCAGTATGCTCAGTGCTGCTTCAAGTCCAACACTAATATGTACACGTATCTGCATCGCTTTGACTGTTCTCTGTAGATCCCATCTTCTCACGCACCACGATTGGTCGATTACGTACAATGTCTGCATGTCATTGGTCAAATGATCATTACTTTCATTAAGTATGAAAAACAGGAAACCAAAAGCCAAAAACCTGGATATTTTAGGCAATATAGAAATCCTGGCCAGGAGTGTCCTGGGAAAATGGCACGTTTGGTCACCCTATACTAAATATTCCAAGTGGAGAAGAACCAGAAAAACAACTACAAGAGTACAGGCAAGCTCCTTAGACATTGTGTTCTCAGCTCTTGTTTTTGATTTCTCAAAATAGTTCACATTGTTATAATTACCAGCTGGAGTTACCATGAGCTCTGCCCAGGAACTCATTATCTAATAACACCTGTTTCATATCAGGAGAGGATTTTAAGATGCACACAACACTCAGATTGCTGAGTATTGTTCGCCTGTAATGTCTTTGTGTTTTCTGCCTTGCCTGTGGTTTTCATCCTTTGACTGTTTACCTGGTTTCCTGAGATTGTTTGCTGCCTGCCTGACCTTTGCCTGTTTTTGTGGATTGCTCTTTTGAGTCTGCCTTGGATCATATTTTTTGAGTGCGTGGCGTGCGTGTCATCCTCTGCTGTGCCTGTGGGTGTTGTGTTGTGTGTGGTGTGTGTGTGTGTGTGTGTTGTGTGGTGTATTTGTGAGAGTTTCACTAGCTCTACCTGTAACGTCCAGCTGAGCTCCAGGAATCCCTGTCCATCTTCCTCTGTCTGTAGTGAATCTGCAGTGGTAATGTGTTTTATTATCAGCTTCTGTTACAGACTCGTCCAATGGATTCTGTTTCTTGTAGTATCTTCACTGTCACCAGTGAACTCTTCCGCTGTTTTTCTGGTGGTCTAAACACAGGTCCGGGTGATCTCCAGTTGTTTGTTGAGGCAGAGGAGCAGCTGCTTTTACATGTCAGAGTGACTGAATCTCTCTCTTTCACACTCTGCTGTGTCTCCACCTGCAGATCTGACAGAACAACTCTCTGATTCATCAGATTAAAGTGATAGTTCACTCAAAAATGAAAATTCAGTCATTATTTATCACTCTGCTGTGGTTCTAAAGCCACATGGCCTTCTTTCTTTTTCAGAACACATTTAAAAATGTCCTGCTTGTGATTGTCCATTTAATAGCAGTTCAGTTCTTGTTTATATATATAGCACTTTTCACAACACAAAATATTTCAAAGCAGATTTACAGCCAACTTTTTGTTTCAATAGGACATGTCTTTGGGCCCAAATGAACAGGTAATCTAGCATTACTTTCTATTATCTCTTTTCTTTTAATTTCTCCTAATCACAAGTGACTTCGTCAAGACAAAAACTAAACTCTTCTGACAAAAAGATAATATCATATAACAGTAAAAATACGAAGCTAAGTCACATGTTCAGTTAAACAGATGGAACAGTATGTGAAATGTAAATGTGGAAGGTGACCATCTTCAAGCTTTAAAAACATGAGTCTCATATGCAACTCATAATATATATATGACTGGTTTTGATGAGAAAGAAACTGTAAAAGCAATTTATTTGAACCTTGCTCGTTGCTCACCTTTACATTCATGAGATGTATGAGAAGGCAGTTTACTCTGGTGTGTAGAAAACATTTAGAACATCCAGAAAAAATGAAAATATTCCAAACGTGTGCAATGACAAGAACTGTTTCTTGATGAACCTATCACACACCTTCCAGAACACTTGGGAATGTATAGTCAAAAATCATGTTATTTTACGGCAGTTTTGCAACGTTTTTTAAAGCATGAAGAAGGTCACATTTTATAGTCATTATATGAATGAGTACTCAGGACATTTAATGTAACATTTCTCTAATTGTATTTAAAAGAAAGAATGTCATACAGCAGATGGAGTTACATGCTAAAGTGTGTGTGTGTGTGTGTGTGTGTGTGTGTGTGTGTGTGTGTGTGTGTGTGTGTGTGTGTGTGTATTTGTGATTGTTCACTAGCTCTACCTGTGACGTCCAGCTGAGCTCCAGGAATCCCTGTCCATCTTCCTCTGTTTGTAGTGAATCTGCAGTAGTAGATGTGTTTATCAGCTTCTGTTACACTCGTCCAATTGATTCTGTAAGTGTCTTTATCTTCACTGTCACAATGAACTCTTCCTCTGTTTTCTGGGTCTAAACACAGGTTCGGTGGATCTCCATCAGTTACAGCAGGTTTGGTCCAGAAGACTGTTCTGAGCTCATGATCATGTGTATAGTTTAAAGCACAGGATAGTTTCACTGTTGATCCCTTTAATGCACAAACATATGAAGGACTGTAATTCACTGTCCAATACTGTTGACCATCAACCCCTGAAATACAGAAATTAGAAAATTAGGTGTTTTGAACCAATGTATATAAAGTATCTTTTCATTTTGACCATTTTATTCAACCCAGGCTGATTGGAAATACGTGCCTCTACATACATTTCTGCAACACTGTAACATTTTGAGGCAGTTTCAAAGTGAAATTTCCAGAGAGTGGTGCTAAAAAATATGTTTAATACATGATCATGATTTTCATTACGTTGGTACAGGCAGGGATTGCAGCGTTTTTATTGCACTGCACGGGGCACTTATTGCGGCTGTTCAGAATTCAAATATCCGGTGAGTCGTGAATGAGTGAATGTCGTTAAAGGTTAATGCTCTGTCATGTTGGAAATATCCCCCACCCAAACCCCACCCTAAACCTACCCTGATAGAGTGTTAACAAATGCAGTAATATAAAAATGTATTTGCTGATGCAGCCGTGCTATTTTAACTTCCTGGTGTGAATTTGAGCTGTTTTGTACCAGAGCTCTTCATCACTCAAGTGCAACTTGCCGTTATCACGTGAGCTCACTGAGCAAAGCTACTGAATTAGAAACCTCATGCATATATGAAGGTGTTTATGTGACAGCAAGCGTTCAAAATATGTTTAATACATGACCGTGGCACATTTTCATTACGTTGGTGAATTGCTTTCATTACTTTGTGTGAAAAGGAATAAAACTTAATTAGTCATACTTTGTGTGAAAAGGAATAAAACTTAATTAGTCAGAGTTTTACAGCCTATAGTGTTCATTTCAGCTGGAAACTGCACTGATATAGTACATATAGGTAAGTTTTTTTCAGTTTTGCAGAAATGTATGTAGAGGCACATATTTCCAATGAGCCTAGGTTGTTTTTATGTTAGCTGACAGCAAAACCCTTTAAGAGCTACAAAGTGTGAAGAGCTCAATAGATTTTCAAGAGTGTTAAAGTGTCTGTTTAGTGACTGTAACTGCAAACTCACCCGCAGTCATGATCACCAAGATCAGAGGAAGAGATATTACGAGTGGCGATCACCATAGTGATTTCTGCAATAAGAAAACAAACATGACATTATGGTGATGATACAGCATCACAAACTTTGTGTTGATAATCAATAGACGAGAGATCAATGATTTCAGATTAATTCACTGCTCATTGGAAGGCTTGGCGTGTGCTGAGGATGTTTCTAAGTGTCAGGCCTTGTGTGTCTAATCGAGGACATTTACTCATCAGAAAGGGTCTAAACATTTCATCCATTGTTATTAAGGATGTAGCACTATTTGAACACTTCTGTATTTTCTGTGATATACTGATCTCTGCTATCACTGAATCTAGATCTGTATCTGTCAGAAAGAGCCACATTAACGAGAACACAAGTGTGATATTTATGTAGACTATATCTTTAACACCATGCATATCTACAGACTCTGTCGATCTTCTCCTTTATTCCTTTGACTCAGAAGTTAATGTTATTGATTATATTGCTACTGTGAAAGTCAGGAAGAAGACAGGCAGATAAAAAGCACCTTGGAGAAACTCTACAGCAACGATCACATGTACTGATATATCACTTAAAATGTTGTACCAATACATAAACCGCCAAAATGTACTCAAATAAAAGTAAAAGTACACAAAAATGTTAAACTTCTTAATTACCGAAATATGAGTATTTGAAATTTGTTACTTCACACCCCTGACTGAATGTGAGCAAATATTCTCAAAGACATAGCATGAAGCATTGTCTTTGTAAGGGCATGCGAGAGACTTCATCCATACATATACAGACAAAAGTTTGACTTGATCACGGATCATAAACCACTGGAGGCTATCTACACTGTAAAAAATGACTGTGATTTTAACAGTAAAAGACTGTAAAAATACCACAGTAAAAACCTGTTAAATGGTTAACAGTAAGTTTCCTTACACGGTGAATGTGAATAACTGTAATAGATCTAACCTTTGTTTTCGAGAAAGTAGCCTCAGATTCAACACACAGAGACTGTGTCTGAAATCACACCCTACACCCCTCATTCACTAGTCCCTACATGAGTTTACTAATATAGTCCACCTGACAGAGAGAATTAACACAAACTAGTGAATTCAGACACTGATCAACAGCTGCTGTTATCAAGCACAATCACTAAAGGAAAGAGCAAGAAATGAAGCTACAACTGACTTCAGCCACAGCCTTAGATGAAATTAACTGAAATAAAACAGCAGAGGAGGATTACACAACTCCACAAACAGCATTACCAGCTTCACTCATTACTAACCAGTTTGACTTTATATCTGTCATATATCTACAAAAATTCTTTGAGAATTAACAGAGGTTTATAATGTATTGAATATTGTATGTGTTTTGTTTGACCTCACCATTTTGGCGATCAGTGGTTGTGTTAGTTGTGCTCTTGACCCTGCAATGTTATTTTTTCTCTGCTGTTGTAGCTGTGTTTGTAAAAAAACATTTGCTATGACAAGAAAAGCTGGGAAAAATTTTAATTGATTTTAATTAGTGTTCATTTATATGGGTCAATTAATTTTGTATTGTTTAAGGTACTGGTATGAGTCTAAAAGACAAATTGATATACTATTATGAAGGTATTTAAAAACATTTTATTCACAAAACCTTTAAAGTTACAGCACTGTTTAGACACACACAGACATCAATAATCAGCACATGACTCTCAACAATGGTGACTATTAATAAAAATGATGTTTAAAATAAAAGTTTTGAACTATAGCAGGACTTAAACACACACAGACATCAACATTCAGCCTATGAATCTCAACATGGGTGACAATGAAAATAAAATTTTATTGTGCAATGCATGCTGGGAGTTTTGTACTGGCACCCAGCGTGAATTGCACAATGAAATTTTAATTTGATTTTCTCACCAATGTTGAGATTCATAGGCTGAACGTTGATGTCTGTGTGTGTTTAAGTCCTGCCATAGTTCAGAACTTTTATTTGTGTATATTGTGCTTAGGAATGTCTCACACCAATTTCAGTAGTATGACTGGTACAAATCAAGAGTATTAGTAATATTACACAGACTCAATAAGAGATTTATCATTAAGTAAGATCAGTGTATTTGACTGGCTCTTGACGGTCTTGACATCACAAACACCAGTTTTAGCTGATCGTTGATACTTTACGCTTTGTTTGCTATAAACACAGCTAACAAAAGCAATCAAAGCAAAACTTTTATTTAAAAGTCAAGGTCCAAGAGCCCAACTAAAGCAAACACCAGTCGCCATTATGGTGGCTTCAAATGAAAGTACATTACCTAAAATCTCAATAAGAGCTTTTGTGACAGAAATAAAGTCAAACTGATTATTAATAAGTGACGCTGGTGATGTTGGTTGTGGAGTTGTTTAATCCTCCACTTTTGAGATCTTGATAAATTTAATGTGTTTTATTTTCATTTGATTTCATCTTTGGCTTTGGCTGTAAGTTTTGATTCTCTGCTCTTGTTTCTCTTTTCTTCAGTGATTCTGCTTGTTAACAGGTGTTCATCACTAATGCTCAATCCTCATTTAATTAGTCACTTAATTGTCTCATTGACTTCGTCACTGCTTCAATGTCACTTCAACACTCTTTAGTGTGGACACATATACATGCTCTTTAAACCTGAGGATTTTGCTGTGGAATTAAAGGGGTTAAATGTGTGAGATGAAGAAAAAAAAAACAACACACTGTGAAATGTATTTTTAACAGAAATATACTGTTAATTTAATTTACGAATGCAAACTGTAAAAAACAGTAGATTACTGGCAACCACAGCTGCCGGTATTTCACCGTAAAATCAAGAAGAAAAAAACAGCAAAATACTGTAAAACCTAACAGTCAACTTCCTGTTGTGTTTTGGGTCACCATTGTGCTGGAGAGTAGAGCCTGTGTTTAAGTAAAAGATGGACAGTTCATCACTGATGTTATGTTGCTTGTTGCTTTATTTAAAGGCAGTGACTGTGGTTACTGATGCGGTGTGAATCACTTTGATTATTTCAATCACACATGAATGTGTGCTGCTGTTATCTACAAGAAGTTTGAGTTGAATTGATGCTATTAATGGCTTTTCGTAAAGCAGTAGGTTTTTCTTCATGGACTTAAGCAAAATAGTTCCCAACACCAATATGATCGCATTGCTTAAACATTGTAAATATTAGTTTATAAACAAATGGCAATTGGCCAATTTAAGTGCAGTCAGTTTCTGCAAAGGATTGCATATTAACATTGTATCAGTTAATGATATACAGTGTTTCACTGTAAATTTAAATAGTTCTGTAAAACCTAAAATGTTGCTACCCGTTATTTTTCACGGTAAAGTTCTGGCAACCACAGCTGCCGGTATTTTACCGTATATTTAACGGATTTTTTTTTACAGTGTATGACCTGTGGTCGAAACCATGCGCTTACATCGAAAGGTGGGTGTTAAGACTACAACCATATTACTTTAATGTTGTCCAAATTCCCAGCGAGCAAAAAGTAGCAGACCCGCTTTTTGTGTCTGGTCTGTGGAAAGAAGGGACAAAAGACACATAAGCATGAAGCTGAAGAATGTGCAAGATTCATGGCTGTGAATGCTACTCCAAGGGCACATATGATGAGAACTGTGGAGGAAGCATCAGCAGAAGATGATGAATTAAAGAAAGTCAGACAGGCCATAAAGACTGTTGTTTTGATGAATGCAAGTCGTATGTCGCCAATGAACCAAGTATAATTGGACAGATAGTCTTGAGCGCTACATGCATTGTGTTACCACAGTCACTCCAAGCAAGAGCTTTAAACCTAGCTCACAAAGGACATTTGGGCATAGCAGGCACCAAACAGAACCTTAGAAGTAAAGTGTGGTGGCCTGCCATGGAAAAGGACGCAGAAAGGCATGTCAGATCATGTTACAGATGCCAGTTAGTGATGAGACCTGATAAACCAGAGCCACTGAGAATGACACAGTTACCTGAAACTCCCCTGGCAGGATCTAGCCACTGACATATTAGGTCCTCTGCCAACTGGAGAATCCATACTTGTAGTAGTTGACTATTACAGCCGCTATTGTTAGTACAGAATACTCAAGTCTACCACAGCTGATAAAGTCATCGACTGTTTGGAGGAGATTTTTAGCCGTCATGGTCAGCCATGCACCCTCAGATCAGATTGTGGACCACAGTTTATGTCTGTTTAATTCCAACTATTCTGTAAGACAAATGGTATCCAGCATGTGAAAACTATGCCAAGGTGGGCACAGGCAAACGGCAAGGTAGAGAGGCATGCATCCAAACTGAAATGCATACAGATTGCTCCGGCAGAAGGATTAAACTGGAAAAAGGAGCTCTGTAGCTATGTGGCAATGTACAGAGCCATTGACCACAACACTACAGGGAAGAGTCATGCAGAGCTACTTTTTAATCAGAAAATCAGGGGAAACTGCTTGATTTTATCATGCTACTGCAAATGACCAAGAGGTAAGGGATTGATGCTGAACAAAAAGGAAAAAAACCAGCTTTAAGGCGTTGTAACCACCGGGGGGCAGAGAATTCACAGCCAAAGAGGGAGATCAAGTCCTGATGAGACAGGGAAAAGACAGACAAACTAACAACCACATTTAGCCCAGTCCCATACACTATTGTAGCTCCACAAATGAAACCAAAGAGACCAATCAAACTGCTCAAGAAGCTTTCTGCACACTTCATGATTTTAACAATCCTATAAAATCATTACAAATCACAATTGTGCGCCATTAATTTAATAAACTTGGGGGTACCATGTGTATGCAGATTGTAATGATAATGACACCCAGTGACTGGTAGGCTACAACGACGCATTTAAACGCCATTAGCATGCGCTTATGGCAGTGAATGAAGTTGGTCGGACACGCGACTGGTGACGCAGTAAATCGCACTTCTGTATTTTAGTCTTTAGTGTACTGCCACTTTTTCTGCATATCGGGGCAATTCTGACATGTGTTGCCGGTAATTGAGTCAAAGCAACAGTGTTCTGGGTGAATAGAAATGACACTATAAAGGACACTATGAGGTCATTTGAAACCAATAAACCTCTGGAAAGCTCAAGGATCCAGTAAGTTCAAAACAGTGCTAATGCAGAGAAAGCACTGCCAATTTCATCAGAGATGATGGAGAGAATAGTGACTCACATTCAGATGGCAGTAAATTATTTTTTTCAGTGTGTATTTGGCTTAAAAGCATGAGTGTTTTATAATGAATAATGAATATAATGTAGGTATATAATGTAGGTATATAAATATAATGAAGGTGTTTTTTAGATTATGCACTGGACAGTAGTTTGAGCTATTATGAATGGATCTGTATAGTAGCATGTACAGTCAGGTTCAGACAGCAGGTTTAGTGGTCTTTGGCCAGCCTCCCCTGTGGTCATGCCTTTGGTATCGCTGCTTTACTTGGTGACTTGGTGCTTATTTTTTATATATATATATATATATATATATAAATTTGGAATTATCCAAATTTATTTTGGGTGTGTAAATGGCACTTCCTTTTTTTCCACTTCCCCAGCACTGGCTATTGGTAAACAAAAATAGCATAACAAATCACAGTTTGGCAGTTGTACTTTTTATGTTTGTTGAAAAAAAGAGAAGATGTGAAAGAGGGTGTTTGAGTTTGAGGCACGCACTTTAAATTTTAGCCATGTGGCTGATCAACACACAATTTCATGTTGCAATTTTTAAACGTGCGTTGTAGCAGCAAACACACAGTGCAAAGCAATTCAAGGCTGTCAGAAAATGAGTGCAGTAGCTGCCTTTGTCGCGAGAACTCTAATAACGGCCTTCTTTGAACCTTTCTCACTATAATGCACATAAGAGCACTGATTAGGAGCCACAATCTCAGAATTGTTTCACAATGGTAATCTTTTGTCTTGGACAACTGAAAATTGTGCAGTGTGTAGAAGGCTTGAGAAATACAATGTTGTACGATGTTGAGTGATCTTGTTAAGGAAATGACATGCACTGAAATGTTATAATGTGAATATTCTTGCTATGTACATAAGGGTAAGTAATGTTTAAAAAAAGATGTCTGAAATGTTATCAGGTTAAAATGGAAATACGAGCAACTTATTAGTTAGGCAGGGAAAGAAAACAAACATTTAAGTTATCGCTTGTTTTCTGGACAGTTTCTAAAATGCATGTTTAATTCTAAGCAAAGGAGAAATGTCACATATCTTGCAAAATGCGTGTGACGTCATTACGCATGGAGTGCGTAACGAAAGTGAAGATATGAGTTGAGTTCATGAACATCCTGTCTCGCGGTCTGATTTAATTAAGCCGTCTTTAGCTAGTTTGAGCAAAGACAACAATCAGATGTGCTAAAACAGCAGCCACATTTAAATCCAGACTCAAAACCCATATGTTTCACTGAGCAATTACTGAATAAGCACTGTGCTACATCCAAATGATTTCACTGTATTTTGTGTAATATACTCTTTTTTTATTCTTTTTATTCATAACTGTTTTAATTCATTTTAAATCAGTTATTTAATAATTTTAAATGATGGTCTGCTTTATGATTATTTTAATTTATTTTTATGTAAAGCACTTTGAATTAGAATTGTGTATGAATAAACTTGCCTTGCCTAAAAAGCTTCACACAATATTTACATATGTATCTACAACAAATATTGAGCTTCTGTAATTAAAATCCATCCATCAAATCAACATTAACCAAACATTTTTATTTTTTTTTTTTTACAAACATGAGTTTTAGCCCTACAGAATTATTTTATATAATGCTAAATACTGGTAAAAATGGTCTTACCACACTGCAATGTCTGAGTGTCGACACCCAAATGACAAAAATATCAGTAGCTTAAAGTGTCAAGCGGCTACAGTTTTCACATTTTAGAAAGTGCAGTTAAAATATTCATCTTCCTCTTCCTGGATATGTGTGACGCCATCTCAACTACACAAGAACAACTAGAAAAATCTCCCAGTCCAACAAATAACAAGCTTTAGAATTCACTGTTATTAAATCTTTGTAAGACAACATGTGAAACATGTTTGCTTTGAGAAAGAACTGTGTAAAGATGCTCAAGATGCTCATTATGGCTGCAGGAACGTCTGAGTGGGGTTTTTAGCGATGAAGCTTTGTAAGTTTCACTTCCTCTTTCTGATTTTAACTCTGTGTTTAACAATTGAATCCTCAAATAAAATAAAATAAACAAAAAACATTTACAAATAAAAATTATCAAAGAAACTTTTGTAATCACTTTATTCAACATATACCACAACTACCTGTACTTACAGTGTACTTACTTCAGAAAGTACTGGAAAAAAATATACGGTTTTGGTTTAGGTTTAGGTAGGTTCAGGGTTAGTACCTAGTTATTGCCCAGCATTATCTTTTGACAAAGCAAAGAGCAAAAACTCAAACAGCCACTCCAAAAAAGTACAAACACATATCAAATACACTGACTTTTTTATTGCAGTTTCAGCAAAACTAAGACCATCTAAACCTACTTTTAAGATCAGGGATTAATGAGAAGCAAAGACAAAACAAACTCGATTATTTTCACTGGTTCATTTCTTAATTTGACTTAAAACCAACTGGCTGACTGTTAAAAAATTTTTTTAAGAAACAGTCGGGCAACAGAAAAGGCCAGCAGTTTGTAAGTGTTTTGGCCTTCTTTTCTCATTAGACTACAGCGAGGATCTTCATTGCTAGGGAAACATTGTTTCATTTACTTTGTTTTTTTACCATGGTAAATACTGACCGCATGAAGTGGCATTTGTTCTCGTGGTTTGCCTATTGGGTGGACTCCCAGTTTCGGTCTGCTAAATAGTAAGGCGAGGCCAGCTGACTTCAATAACAGGTAATCAGGCAAATATAAAAGTGGGTAGGTCATCATGCGGCGTCCCTCGCGTGAAGACCAACGAGTGTAAAGACCATCGACTCTACCTTCAGCGACTCCAACGAAAGCACGGACAATCACAAGGCACTTGAGTATTGCTTTTCTCCCCTTTTCTTTTTTGTTTTTGTACAACTTGTTCTCAACTACTTTATTTAGGTCACTTGTACTCACTATGTGCTTTCAGATCTCTACTATTACTATGAACACTGGAGAGCTCATGACTGTGCTTACCGGAGGCAGGCCTATTCCAAAATCTACGGCCTGTCCTCCTCTGAACTCTACTACTTAACTCTCTATTCCAGTTGGTCTTTGGAACTGCCAGTCTGCTGTTAACAAAGCAAATTTCATTTCTTCTATTGCTACTCATCTCGGTCTCAACCTCATGGCCCTAACTGAGACTTGATCAAACCTGAAGACACTGCCACTCCCAAGGCAGCCCTCTCCACTACTTTCACTTCTGTTCCGGCCACACCCTCGCAGACGACCGGGAGGGGTGGAGGTACTGGTTTCCTTATATCTCAAAAAGAATGGAAATTTGATCTTCAAATCCATCTCTTACAGGTAACGGTTCATTTGAATCACATGCAATTACTATAACCCACCCTGTTAACATCCATTTTGTGGTTGTTTATCGTCCCCTAGGTCAACTGGGAAACATCTTGAGGAGTTGGATGTGTTACTATCAAGCTTTCCTGAGGGGATGGTACTCTCTGGTACTCCTTGGTGCGCATTTCTTCTTCAGTAATACCTTCACTTACTCACATTATCAACACCTCTCTTCACTCTGGTACAGTTCCTCAACATTTAAGCAGGCTGGGTAAGCCCTACCGCTTAAGAAACCATCTTTAAATCCAGCACTTCTAGAAAACTACAGACCTGCATCCCTTCTTCCATTCATTGCAAAGACACTTGAGCAAGTCGCGGTTCAACCAACTCTCTATATGTTTCTTTATACAGAACAACCTCCCTGGACAGCAACCAATCTGGCTTCAAAAGCCCACACAAATGAGACTGCCCTGCTCTCGGTTACTGAAGCCCTGTAAGACTGGCAAGAGCAGCTTCCTAAATCTTTAGTACTCTCATCTTGCTGGATCTGTCTGCTGCCTTTGACACAGTTAATCACCAGATTCTACTGTCCACCCTCAGAAAGATGGCCATCTCTGGAACCACACTCCTGTGGTTCAAGTCCTACCTCTCAGATAGATCCTTTCAGGGTGTCTTGGGAGGGTGAAGTTTCTAAGTCACAATTTCTGCTACTGGGGTTCCTCAAGGCTCAGTACTTGGACCACTTCTCTTCTCCATCTACATGACGCCATTAGGATCTGTCATTCAGAAGCATGTCTTTTCCTATCACTGCTATGCTGATGACACTCCTAACTCTACTTCCCATTCCAACCAGATGACCCGGCGGTAGTTGTTCTCGCATTTCAGCCTGTCTGAGTGACATTTCTAGCTGGATGAATGACCATCACCTTCAGCTCAACCTTACTAAGACAGAACTGCTGGTGGTTCCAGCTAACCGCCAAGTAAATCACAACTACTCTATACAGCTGGGTTCGCTAACCATGCAACTCCTTCCAGGACAGCCAGAAACCTAGGAGCTGTGATGGATCATCAGTTAAGCTTCACCAGACCATATTGCTACAATGACCCGGGTCCTGCAGATTTGCCTTATACAACATTAGGAAGATTAGACCCTTCCTGTCAGAGCAAGCCACCCAACTTCTTGTCCAAGCTCTTGTTCTCTCCAGACTGGACTATTGTAATGCTCTCTCTGGCTGGCCTTCCTGCATGTACTTCAAAGGCCTCTACCAACTGATCCAGAATGCAGCAGCGAGGGTTGTCTTCAATGAGCCGAAAACAGCCCATGTTACTCCTCTCCTCATCAGGTTACACTGGCTACCACACTGTAAAACCCGACAACTAACTTAACTCAAACCGTTTGAGTAAACAGATATCCTTAAAAACCTGACAAGTTAGGTTTACTCAAACCGCTTGAGGAAACCGATTGCCTTAAACCATTTAAGTTTTAAAACTAACACACTGTAAAACCCGACAAGTAACGAATCTCAAACCTTTTTGTGTAAACAAATATCCTTAAAAACATGACAAGTTGGGTTTACCAAACCGCTTGAGGAAACCGATTGCCTTTAAACCATTTAAGTTTTAAAACTAACACACTGTAAAAACCCGACAGAGCAACGTGAACTCAAACCTTTTGTGTAAACAAATATCCTTAAAAACATGACAAGTTGGGTTTCACTTCAAACCCGCTTGAGGAAACCGATTGCACTTAAACCATTTAAGTTTTAAAAACTTAACAGTTATGAGTACTCTGAACTTAATTCAGTTGAGTTCACTGAAAGAAGATATACGCTGTGCATTAAGTAATTAAGTGGATTAATTGAATGATAATTGAGCATTAGTGATGAACACCTGCTGTCAACAAACAGAATTACTGAAGAAAAAAGAGAGAAAGGAACTACAACTGACTTCAGACACAGCCTCACTAAAACCTGACAAGTTATGTTAACTCAAACCGTTTGAGGAAACCGATTGCCTTAAACCATTTAAGTTTTAAAACTTCAACTTGTTATGAGTACTCTGAACTTAATTCAGTTGAGTTCACTGAAAGAAGATATACACTGTAATAAATACTAAGTGATTGGTTGAGTGGATAATTAATGAATTAGTGATGAACAGCTGCTGTTAACAAACAGAATTACCTGAAGAAAAGAGAAACACAAGAACTACAACTGACTTCAGACAATCGTGATTAGATGATGAAATCAACTGAAATAAAAATATACGAAATCTCTCTCTCAAGATCTGATTAACAACAACCCCACAAACAGCATCACCAGCTCCACTTACACAAATAACCAGCCTGACTTTTATCTGTCTGGAAGGACGTCTACAGAAGATCTGATTGAGAATTAACTAAGGTTTAGATGTTGATTTATGTTTTCATTCTTGAAGTAAATCCATGTTAGAGATCAGTGTTTGCTTTAGCTGGGCTCTTGACCCTGATTTCTGTCTTGTGTTTTTTCTCTGGCTGTTTGTAACCATTTCTGCTGTAACTCAAACCTCAGAGAAAAATATCATCAGGAATGTTATACACACTCACACACCTCACATTCTTGAGAAGCTAAGCTTTTGGTCCAAAGCAACTTACGGTGCATTCAGGTTGACATTTTTTATTTATCTAAACCTGTACCTAGATGTTGGTTGTTATACTGTGTATATTGATGATGATAATCATTGATTATTGAACTGTTTGGAGTCACAATGGCTGGTGAAATAGGTGTTGTTTAATTGGTTGGAAGTGATTCTAAGAACCAGGCGTTTCTGTGATAATCAGTTCATATAAAGAACTTTTCATACAGTTTGGTTTTCAGTGATAACATTTTAATCACATTACAGACATCAATAATCAGTAGAGGAACTCCTCAACAATGGTGACCATAAAAACAGTGCAGCAGAGCATGCTGGGGAGCCATGGAGAGTTTTGTACTACTGTAGTACCCAGCATGCATTGCAGCATGTTTTTTTTTTTTTCGTAAATACTGTTGGAGGTTCACTTGATCTGATTGATGTCTGTGTGTGAGCTCACTGATTCCATAGAAAGACCAAACTTGTTTGGCAAATCACTTATATTAACTAATGAAAAGCTTTACTGACTTTTTGGAATAGCTTTTCTTTGTAATCAACTGAAATTACTATAGAACACCTATTTAATAAGACTTTGAATTCTGAACAGCTCCATAATTGATGACTATCATCACCAATATGCTGTATATAACAACCATCACCTGATCATTTCCTCTGGGTTTTTTGAGGTTATAACAAACATGTTTCAAAAACACATGGTTGCTACAACGTCCCAAAAAAAAAAAATCTAAGATAGAAATCAAGGGTCAAGAGCCCAACTAAAGCAAACACTGATCTCCTAACATGCTTACTTCCAAATGAAACAATAAATCAACTCTACACTGATCCTGCAGCTTACCCACGAGGTTGTCTTCAATGAGCCAAAAAGCTCACGTTATCTCCTCTCCTCAATCAGGTTACCTGACTACCAGTATCCCTCGCGATCACATTGCAGGTATGATTGCTTGCCTACAAGACGCCCACTCGGCAACACCATATACCCTAACTCACTATTTCAAAATTAATGCCCCCTCCAGAAGTTTGCGCTCTGCAAAGTGTGTTTTGTGTTGTTTAGAGGGTGTTTTTGTTACGACGCCTTTGTGGTTGCCATCCCACAGAGGTTCAAATAACACTCTCCCAGACTTCTTTCCTGGATGGCTGCTCCCAGCTGGTGGAATGACCTCCCGATCTCAATTCCGAACCGCTGAGGTCTTTACTCATTTTCTCCAAATAACATCTAAAGACTTTCATCTTTTTCACCTGCACTTAACCAACTAATACTAGTACTTACCTTTTTCTTTTCTTGTCTATCATAGAAAAAAAAAAAAAAAAACCCTGGCTACGTGTTCTGTACTAGACTAAATTGAGACTTGTCATAGCACTTGTATACCGTTGTTTGTTCCTCTTCGTTGATTCTGATTGTTTTCTACTGTTCTCGATTTGTAGTCGCTTTGGATTTAAAATTTAAAAGGCATCTGCTAAATGATTAAATGTAAATGTAAAATGTAAGAAAGCAGTTGGGTGTGTTGTTAGTTGAACAGATTACAAAGAACTGCTGATAAGACCAGTGAATTGTCAAGTTGCAAATTAATATGACAATCAAAATCTGAGGTGGTCTCCCGTAGTGATCACTGTTATAGGCAGTACCTGCCCACGAGGGAAAAGATGAAAGTCTCTGATATCATCAGACAGTTGAACATGTTTTGGCTGTTCTAGTGTGTTTTCTCTTCATGCAGTGTCTTCCGTTCTGTTAATTAGTGATGAGGATCTGATCGGACATCAGAGTTTTGACTCAGGATGCAGTTATCTTCCTCTCTGCCTCTCATGGCAAGATTTTTCATGTCTGCATTGTTTCTCTATTCCAGCCCCTTCAAGAAGTGTCAAGATTCCTCTGACAGGGGGTTTGTAGATTCACGCCCATCAGCTTTTTCCTGTTCTCCACAGCCAATATGTATTTTTCTTTCCTGTTGCATCACCCATTGGCAGCTGTCCCCAGAAGTCTTCTGGTTTCTTTCCATAAAACGAAACACTCAAAAAGAACCTCCCTGTAAACTTTGACCCACAACTGCATGTAAGCAATCTGTTCTATGGTCAGCATCTGTTTGCAATATATGGCAGTTCTTTATTTTTTTTTTAACTTTTCATAGTGACCCGATCCGTCCCCCCTCACTATCTCTATGAAAGGCGACATCGGTAAACAGAGGTTTAATCAGGGTTTCCGCTATGTACATGAGCCAAAGAGAGAACTCAAGGAACGGGAAGGGCTCGAATTAATCGGACGCCGAAGATGTGCTGTTTCTTTTTGATTCACGAGTTCACGCTTACATATCATTAGCTTAAGTATGATAATTCGTATTTGGCGTGCTGTCCGGGGAAGGGCTCCGAGCTTCGGGAATGGCCCAAAACCAAGAGTACCCCCCTCCCCGTATAACTGTAGAATGAACTCGAAGTGAGGCGATGAGGTGGAAAAGAGATGCTGATATAAACCGTCAATGGATAGAGGTAAGTGAGCTGTATTTATACTATGGTGTTGATTACTTGATTGCACTTAAAACGTGTCTCTCCTCTTGCTCAAACTGTGTCCTGTGCATGCTCAAATATCTCTGGGCTCATGAAGCTATATACATTAATTCTTTTTCGCACCTGAATTAAACTGTCAAAAGTTTATCATTATGCACTTTTTAAAAAGTAGTCTCAAAAACAGATTTATGCAGGGCCTTTCCTTGTTTTTTTTATTGTTGTATTTTTGTTTTAACATAAAATGGTTATTGGTAGCTACTTTGTTTTTACTATATCTCTTGTATTTTGATCTTTTCTTTCCACATATGCATCTCTCTGTAAAATAGGCTACTTTTTGTTAACACTGTTTTTAAAAGGTACTATAAATAAAGCTTTAAACCAATCAGACCTCCACAACTGACTGTTGAAATTACTACGTGGAATATTATTGGCTGAGTGAACTGAAACCTGGTATTCTTTTGACAATCAAAGATGGATCTTTATTTCTTTCCAGTTTTAATAATATTTAGCAATGTTAATGAAATAGAAATGGCCAGGAATTGGGTGCTTGGATGATTTGCACATAACCTCGGTCCAACTGGTTGGTCTCTGAGCAATTTATCTAAAAGCAACATATTATAGCCTATGGCCCTAAAGATTTATATAAAAACATCATTGTTATGTCATAATATGTCAGATAGAAACCTCAACTGAATTTAAAATCATAGGAACAAATTCTCAGTTGGTATGATGGCAATAATAAGTAACAACTCCTCAAATCAACAACAAATGTTAAAATAGATGTAAATGATGCAATATATAACAATAAATGTTCTTAAAAGCATCAGTGTTTCATTTTTATTATTATTATTTTTTTAAATCCAGTGTTTGTTTTCAGTTCAGATTTTCATGAAAATCCACTTAATATTAGCTATACATTCAATGGTACTACAGTTATATGATAGATATACATTGCACATTCCACAAACTCAAAAAACACAAAAAACATAATGTAATGTAGTAATGTTATGGCAAATATGAAAATTTCATTATATGGTTATATTTGGTCTCCAAATCTATAGGTTTAGGGAATAGTGCATCTTACCCCATATCTAAATAGTTCTGTCTATGAAAATCTGATTGATTGATAACTTTTGACAATATTTAATTCAGGTGAGAAATTAATTAACATAGCTGGTAGCTGCCTCAGTTGTGGCTGTAGTGGTAACCATAGTAATTTAAATATAATATAATTTATGACTGAACTGGTGATTTTTTTTTTTTTTTTTTTTGATTTTTTGGGATTTTTCAGCCCCTGGCTGCGATAGCAAACAGCACCCACAGTGGGGTGCAAAAAACAGCACTAAAGCAGCAGCTTTAGAACTGACTGCACACTTACCTCAGGCCTGGAGGATCTCTGAGGCCCCTGATTGAGAAGCACTGGTTTAAAGAGCTTCACTCATAATTATGTACAGGATAAACAATATTGATCAAACCACCATTCACCAAACACACAATATACCTTATTTTATTGTTTACTCAACATTTTTAACTCTTCTAAACGTAGTATTAACATAAACAAACAAATGCATATTTTAAAAGGCAAATAAATACAGCATCCCGAATCACTATTGTTAAAAGACTTGTGTACGAATATGTGAAACATGTTTGCTTTGAGAGAAACAAATAAAATATTTAATGGAAAAGATTAGCCGACAAGAAAATGTTAAACTTAAGTCTCCTCACAAAAGCAGTTTATTCAGCGTAATGAAACCTCTCCTCCATTCAGAAATGGAAGTTTTGCATATGATTTCTCACAGCTCTTATAGTTTCACGTCCTGTTTCTCACACAAGTGTTGTTTATTTAAAGTCACTGCACACAGTCACACAAGCACATTTCAACAAAAAGTAAAAATTTAAATTCACCCGTTTATTTTCTTAATGCATCTTACTGTGATCGATCCGTCCAAATGTAGGCCTATTTGATGTATTAAAATAAAGTCTTGTTTGTTAAGCAGAATCACTTTTTAGTGGCAACTTCTATTTAATGCCGATTTTAATGAATGAAAATGTAGGAGCAGGTTCAGTGATGTAACCAGATGCTCCGATTCTTCATGCATATTTGATGCTGCTGTAGATCACATCAGAATCTTCCGCCTTTTCAGTATTTGATCTGTTCAATAAGAATAAAAAAAGACAAAACAAGATGAACCAGATGAATGTTGTGCACCCATAAAACTTTGTTCCTCTACGCTACCTGTGCCTCATTTTCTTAAGAAAGCTGGAGAGTTTGTGTTTGTTCACATTTTAAACTGTTTTGATGCTATATGAAGGAATGCGTCTCACCCGACGGCAGAAGCAGTGTTTTCCATACTGACATTCGGCCTCCGCAGTCGTGTTTCTGGTGTTTCTGTGGTGCTGGACAGTGGCGTACTGAACCTCGTCTTCATCTCCAGCTCTCTCCTGTTCTCTGGGTCTGCTGTGAGTGATGCTGGCGTACACTAAGTCATTTGGATCGGCTGTTTTGGAGGTTTTGCACTCGTCTGATCAGTCACGGCTGTGCTGATGTGTTTTCTTCCTGAATAAACACACATAGTCTGGATGATTGCACTGTGATCTCAATTACATGAAAATGTGCTGAAATAGATGCTGTTCTGGACTTGCCTGTTTTGAAATGCCACTTTTGCCACCAGCATCTCCTGTTTTCCTGCTGGAGAGAAAGAAAATGAAACATACCGTACCCATATCACAGAAAGCAAAGATTACACAGAGACTAATGTGGTGTAGAAACAATTTTCATTTAGACATTTCTAGTACACTTTACAAACAGTTACAAAGAAACAGCAAGTAGCATATTGACTTAGTGTGAAGTTTAGTAGAAAGCCTAAAATAGTAACTTTCTTGTAAAACAAGTATGAAAAATATGATCAAAATAGTCATATGAGAGCTTAGAGGGAGGAATTAAAAGAAAATGTTATTATATGTTATTGTTCAAAATGCAAGATGAAGAATGTGATTGTTTTCTACATGATGAATGAGTTAAATATCTGTTTATTCACCACACAGGCTTGGGTTATAGCATACGAGTCACATAAACCACCCTTATGATGTTCTTCAGGTTTTTCCACAGCAAAAAACTACAGCGTTTTTTTCTTACCTGATGGTTTTTATTACTACAATAATAATACAGATGCAGATGAGCGCCGCCCCAATTCCAGCTGCTGCATACAGAACAGCTCTCTGGCCTCTTTCTGGAGTGAAGAGAAACATCATTTCACATGATGCTCGTGACACCAGCAGAGTTTAGAAAGAGCCTTCAGTATCATATTAATACCTGCAGATGTTACAGACACAGACGCTGATCTCTGAGATCCGTGTTTATTCTGAGCCTCACAATAGTAGCGTCCGCTGTGACTGGAGTTAAAGCTGGAGATGATGAAACTCTGTCCAGATCCAACAGCTGAGCTTTGATTCTCCTTAAACCAGCTGAAGTTCAGAGCAGGAGGGTTTGAGTCACTGCTGCAGCTCAGAGTCACTGAATCTCCCTCCACTATTTCACCAGACGGACTGATGGACACTGAGACACTCTTTGGAGGATCTAGAAGTTAAAAACATTACATCTCACAGTGCATCTTTTGATCAGTCTGGACTGAATGTTGCTAATGAAGATCAAGTCTCGACGTACATCTGACACTGAGAGTGACGACAGGAGACAGCAGATGTTTCTGATCTCTCACTGCACAGCTGTAGTTTCCCGAATCATCACTGCTCACCGACTGCAGCAACAGCTGATCCGAGTCGATCGATTCTGATAAACTCTTGCTGTTTTTATACCAGGTAAAGTTTGTTTTATCTGAGAGGTTACAAGTGGTTTTACAAACTAAAACAGATGATTCTCCCTCTACGACCTCTTCAGGAATCTCCACTCTGAGCTCTGAAATCATGGAGAAAACATATATTCATATGTGTATGAAGGAACAGAGTAAGATCTGTAAGTGTAATATTAGTTTGACTCTACCTGTCACTTTAAGATCAATCCCAGGAAAACCAAGATATCTTTGTTTTTCTACATTTGTCAGGATTCTGAGGCAGTACATTCCTTCATCCTCATGTGTCACATTACTGAGTTTGAGAAAAAAAGTTTGCTCTTTATCAGGGAAATACTGAACTCTGCCGCTGTAATCTGGATGATTTAACAGATTGACGAGTTCTTCATCTTTAATTGGGTTTACAATCCAGAATCTCTCTGTCACTGTGAGATGATTTGGGTGTTTATAACTGCCTGACAAATGTATTGCTGAACCCTTTAGGGCACATTTCATCATACTTGAGTACTGAACCTGCCAGTCCTGTTTGCAGATCACTGGAAAATATGAAACAGGCAAATACAGGAAATTTATTCATTCTGTGTAATTGTGTTTTTACTTTTCTCAACAACGCAGAAGTTCCTAAAGTAAGATGTGCTCAAACCTTACATCACGTACCTCAATGTTTGCTTTGACTGTGTTTATAGTTTTTGTTAAATATATCATAACTCTTCAGTTTTTCTCATTGTAATCAGACAGAAGACAAAGTATAATAGGATCAACATGTCAGTCATAGTCCTTATCTCTGTATCCCAAACTTTCTAACATGCCACAAAGTGAAAAACAAAAACATTACATGAAGACTAAAAAGTGAGCCACTATCCAGTATTTCCTGAAGTGTAAAAAGTGATTCACTTTATTTACTCAATAAAATTGTTTAAAATTTTAAATCCAATATTATTAATTAAATTTAACCCCATTAGAATTAATTAGAAATAATCAAATTAGATGCTTACAAGCAACCATTCAAAATGAGTAGAAGAACATGAAAAAACTTAAGGTAACATTTACACAAAAATATTGATTTCATTGAGAGAAAAAAAAAAAACAACAACAACACAAAAAAAAACACACCTATGCTAAAGAATGCTATGTTATACATGTCAGGCCAGTAGTTGGCGATCATGAAACACCAAGTGAAAACATTATATGCATGCACATGATGTCAGCCTTTTTACAAATTCACATTTTTGTTGCTTATATAGATATGATACAGGCATCATGTTCAAAAGCTTGTGTCTTAAGGCCCCCAAAACAGAGTTATTGAAGACACCTAAAGTTCACAAACAGAATCACTGAAGGAGAAAAGGGATAAATTTATAGGGTTACCATTATAGTGGTCAGTGTTTGCTTTAGTTGGGCTCTTGACCCCTTGACTTTTTAATATTACATTTTGTATGGCTGTTGGAACTGAATTATAACAGCTAGACATGCTAAGAGTAAAGAAGATCAGGTGGTGTTGGTTATGATTTTACATAATCATTGTTTGGCCTGAGTGTTACAAGTAGAGCTTGTTCTCGGAGTTAAATTAGCATTCAATATTGCAGCCCCTGTAATTCAACAATAGAATACCCAAAATTTTCTGTAAAATCCAGAGTTTAAGAATTCTGATTAAGAAAAAAATTGTAGTGGGAGAGGGAAGGCTTATTTTAGGCACACAGTGACATCAAGAACCAGCATATGAATCTCAAGAATGGTGACAAAACAGCATATTCAGATTAACAGAAGAACTGTAAGCATCACAAAACAAGCTACTAAAATTGAGTTTTGATTGGTGGAACCCAGAATGCAGTGCAACATGCTTTTTGATGGTCACCATTGTTGAGGTTCTCAGCCTGATTCTTGATGTCTGTGTGCCTAAATGAAAAAAAAAAAAAAATCTTTTTTTTAATGTTGTGATCAGAAGTGCTTCTCTAAGAATCTCTCTGATAATGCTGAAAATACCAGACCTTACACTGTTCAGCTAAAGGACGCCTGTTGCTGATAAGATACAACCAACTCAGAAATCTAGATCAAATGATGTCAAAACAACCAACACCACCTGATCTTATTCTTCTTTGGGCTTGTCTAACTGCTGTATTACAATTAAAGCAACCAAAAAATTTGTTTAAAAAAGTTTTAAGGGTCAAGAGCTCAACTAAAGCAAACACTGACCACCGTAATGGTAACCAAAATGTAGATTATTCTACTTCAGTGATTCTGTTTGTTAAACATAAGGTGTCTTCAATAACTCTGTTTTGGGGGCTTGAAAACATAGCTTTTGAACACAATGCCTGTATCATCTCCATGTAAGCAACAAAAACATGAATTTGTGAATTACATTTTTTGGCCTGTGTTTTCTTAATCACCAACTACTGGCCTGGTAAATGCATAACATAGTTATTCATTAGCATAGTGTTTTGTTTTTCTTTCTCAAAGAATTATTTTTTTTTTAAACTTTACTTATTTATTTTTTTTTGTGCTATTTGACTCATTTTGAATGGTTAATTTCTAAACATTTCATTTGATTAATTCTAATGAATTCTTATGTGTAAATTTAATTAAATAATATTGCTTGTAATCTGTTGCCACAATTTTATTAAGTAAATATAGTGTATTATTTTTAACAGTGCACACCAACTACGCACACATTTTCCTATCATGTCTGCCTATGAAAGATGATCGAACCACCTCAGAGTAGGTATGGGGTGGGTTAAACGTGCCACCCCCGCCTCTATATGCAGGCTGCAGCCAGGTGCTTCTCGTTTTTTTGTTCAACAAAACCAATATTTTGTATACATTTTACTTATTTTTTTTTTCATCTTATTTTACTCATTTTGAATGATTGCTTGTAAGTATCTCATTTGATTAATTCTAATTCATTCTAATGTGTTAAAATTTAATTAATAATATTGCTTGTAATCTGTTGCCACAATTTTATTGAGTAAATATAGAGTATCACTTTTTACAGTGTGAAGTGTTTAATGTGATCTGTCACTATAGGCATAATGCACAGTAATAAATGAAAATGTGTTAGTTTTGCAGAACTGAAAAACTACAATATATGAGAAACACTTTTCCACCATACACATCAAACGGTCATTAAACAAAGTATACAGAAAAACATACTGAACGACAGTCATGGATTTCTTCATATGCATGAAAATAAGATTGAGACTCACCAGGAATCATGATCAGAGAAATCAGAGAGAATAGGCTGAACATTCTGGAAAACATTAGGAAGAGTGTTAAATGACATTAATGTGCAGCAGACTTAAGTGTATTTGCATATTTAAATGTAATATTTAATAATCTAACTATATAGAAACTGTAGAAAAAAATGTATTTGCATTGTGAAAATATAGTTGTCCCTACCTTGCTTTGATCTGCAGGGTGAGTGTCATGTAACAATGACAGTTGATGTACTGTATGCAATGTTTATCTGTTATCAGACATCCTGTCTCTCCTCACTTCCTCTGAGTTCAAGACGCTTCTTGTCACAAGACACTAGAGCGTACTCAGCCAATGCATCTGGGTTCAAACCAATCAAACCTCATTGCATCTGCACTGACGCATTAAATCAGACAGAAGGGAGTTGAACTGAAGAGATTATTTTACATACAGGTTCACTGAAAAACTATAGAAACTCAAGTCAATGTGACATTCACATGGCACTGGAGAAAATAGCTCACTTTCCTCTTTTTCTTTCTTTTTATGGTTATGTTGGTGTTGTAAGAGCCATGAGAAAAGTGCAACATGCCCACATGAGAAATGACTTCTTAACAGTGTTGACTTCCTCTAAACAGTCATCAACACTCATTCAACAAATAACCCAGCTATTTCACATAAATATAGAGTAATAAGCAAAAATCAGGAGGATTTAATAATTGATCATTCACTGTTAATCTTATACCTTATATTATAATTCAAATAAAATGAGTGAATGTGGTTAACTGTGAGGCTGCTTTCACAATGCAAAGACATTTTGCAAAGACAACTTACACAAGTTGTTTATGGGGTAGATCTCAGCTTGAAACATGTGAATGGAAGTTCACAATGTTCGAATCAAAAGGAACTGAGGTGAAACATCCCATAAAGATCTTAGATTGCATTTTTCTTAAAGGTAAGAATCAGGTTTTGCAGAACAGGGCATCGAGGCCTTCATAAGTTGAATCAAGGATGGTGACAAACACACTGAGATGAAAGGCACAGCTGCTAGTCCAACTTGTGTGTGTGTGTGTGTGTGTGTGTGTGTGTTTATATATATATATATATTATATATATCTCCACACACCTCTGCAGCATATATATATATATGAAGTATGCTTGTATTTTGGACTATACCTCTGAACACACCACACACGTGTCACAGTTGATGAGTGAGCGATCAGCACCGCGGACAGCGCCTTCACTCTCCACACACCTCTGCAGCTCACCGACCTGACGCGACATCTGGAGGAGAGTACATGTAACTACACACACATCAAACGGCTGTGTTGAATCTAGATTTCTTTACCGGATGACCTGCTGTAAACCTGTCTGATTAACCTTAGACAAGAAATGCTGTTGCAGCCCTGCTGAAACCCTTACAAAAGTGGAAGAGCAGCTATAAGAGCAGCAAACCAGCTTAGAAAGATTTTACTCCTTTTTCGGCAGGGAACGAGATACATTTATTGAAAACACATTTTGTGAACGAAAGACTGTAAGACTGTGTTATTATTGAAAGTGTTATTATTGAGGCCACAACGGACCTTACTGAGACCACCCCCTGTTGATCCCACATGGAACATTCTCTTGCGTTATTTTAAATCTCTAAATTCCATATGGGACATTTCAAATCAACAAAGGCAACAGTAGACCGCTCAAAAAAACCGTTTCTGTTAAATCAGCGTTCCACGGAACACCACTTAAAAACACGACCGTTATTTATCGCAAAAGCATCTGATAGAAATAATTTTTAAATTCACTGTATTCACACTCTGCCTGAAATAAAGCAAACAGCGAGATACGATACAATGTTGCTCCGATTCATTTTTATTTGTATAGCGTTCTGTACAATACACATTTATGTGTAAGCAGTCTAAAAACTGAAAATAAACATAGGGAAAGAAAAGTGAAAACAGTGCATAACAATCTTCTGCTGTTGTATACAAGCTGAAGGAAATAATGGCCTAAGGTGCCGTTTATAAAGTTAAGGGAATTTTTCAAATTTGTTAAGATGCATGAAGCAACTCAGGAGCTTTCACAAACAGAAAGCTGCAGTTCATATGCAATGCTACATCCTGTTTCAATATTTATGGGAACATGCAATAAACTGACGGATTTAACAGTTGAGATGTTTCTCAGCATTTATGTGATTTTTTTTTACTTGCTTAATATTTGTTTGTTTATTTGTTTGTTAGTTTCCTTAACTTTTTGAGTTATCTTTTTACATTGACTTTATAAAGTTTGTTTAAAATAACTTTATAAAAAGTCAGCTCTTACAAAATTTAATTTCTTCAACTATTCAAATTAAGGACAATAGGGTGAAAAACGTGCCATTTCCCCAGGACACGTCCTGGCCAGGATTTCTATATTGCCTAAAATAACCAGGGGCACGTTCAAGCTCACACCGGTGCGCAACGTTTTGCTACGTTTTCCGGGTTGAACGACACGTTTCCTGGAAACGGTGTGCAACGGGTTTGAGATGCGTTTTCTCTTGTTTGGGGGGGTGGGTGTGTCAGAAATGTCGGCCCAATCAGCGGCAGCATGTATATAAACCACGCGGGTATTAAAGAGACACCTCGCACAATGGGTCCTAGTAAAGTAGTTTACAAATGTGTCCGCTGCAGCTCGGTATATGCAACAATTGAAGACATTAGAAGACATGTTTGCCGTAAGAGTTTTATAGTAAAATATAGCATATCACTATGATGATGTAGTTGTTTATATTTTTAACTTCATTGCAAGGCAAGTTTTATTTATATACCCAAATTTCATACACAGTGGTAATGAAGTGCTTTACAAAAAATGAGAATGATAATTTAATACAAGGTATTTAAAAATTAAGAACTAGAAATAAAATAATTTAAATTAGAATTGATTAGCTACCAGGAGATAAAATAGATGTGTTTTCAGTCAGTAATTTGGTAAGATGTGTGCTTTCATTTGTTTCAGCAATCCCTTTGGAACAGGCTAGTGCATCAAATGGACCTAGTCAACTTCAACTAGGCCTACACATTCCCGCTGCACCACTGCATTTGCCCCCAGCTCCTGCACCACAGAAGTTGGCTCCTGCACCACAGATGTTGGCTCCTGCACCACTTAATTTGTCTCCGACTACTGCACCACTTAATTTGTCTCCCACTACTGCACCACTTAATTTGTCGGTTGCTGGACCATCACCTGTCTGTGTTCCAAAGTGGGTACCAGTGTCAAACCCCCAACTAATGCATAAAGGTACATTGTTCATTCCTAGCACAATTTTTCCGTTTATATATTTTTTCTGTGACTTATCTATTTAAATGTGTGCTATAGATACTAAGCCATGGACGCACAATGCAACATTGCTTCTAATTTCTCTGACAAAGCAAATGGCTGAAGACTTTCAATCTCCTGTATTAAAGAAAGTAGAAGTGTGGAAAAAGGTAGCTGCACAAATGCTGGCAAAAGGATATGACTTTGGAGCAGAGGCATGTGACAATAAGTTCAGGCAGTTAAAACACAGGTTTGTTTTGATACTGGCATTTGCATAATTTTGGGAGTAGGGCCACTTGAAGACATTTGCTATTTCTGGGGTTTCTATTATTAGATACAAAACAATAGTGGACAGTAAGAAGAAGACTGGGAGTGGTGCCAGCAGCTGGGTCTTTTTCTCATCAATGGAGGACCTCCTGGCTGATGATCCTAGTGTGGAGACCAGTCTTGATCGTGTCATCTTTTGCTGGTGATAATCTTTTTTCTATGTCAATGTTTTTTTTTTTTTTTTTTTTTTTTTTTTTTTTTCATCAACATGAATTAGCACATCAGATGAGTTGAGTGCATGTTATATTCATGCTTTTATAAAAAATCTTATACATTATTGGATCTTATTTGTAAGTTTTAATTCAATCACCCAGTGATGTCATATAATGGCCTCACAATTGCATTCACGTTGGATACAAAGTAGCTCCAATGTTGTCATCTACTTTTACTGTATAACTTGTTAGTGTTACTAACAGCTTTATTTGACAGATGTCGATTATGTGACTCGGGTAATTAGAAGATGGGTTAACTGGATGTTTAATGTAGCTTTGTTTGCACATGATTCTAACTTACAGTAGAACTGCAAAATGTATTTGGAGGAAAAGTGATGTTTGCTGCCTTGATCATTGCCATTTTTAGGCCACCAAGTTTAATATTTCTTTCCACTCAGGATCTTCAGCAACTTCAGGACCATCAACTTCAGGACCATCAACTTCAGGACCATCAACTTCAGGACCTAAGCCATCAGCAGAACATGGCAAAAAGAGAAAGCACAAGTCTGAAGCACCTGAGTGGTTTGAGCAGTATGTCACTGAGCAGAGGAGGCAGATGTCAGAGCTCATGGCCCTGCAAAAGCAAGCAGTGGAAGTGGCAAGTGAACGTAACAACATCTTAAAAGAATTTGTTTCTGCTTTGAAGAAGAAATAGAAACTTGTGTTTTCTCCTTTTGCCATATTCTGCTGATATTTAGGTTATATTTTGTTTCCTTCAGTATACTGTACATCATGCCATTAAACAATCACCTCACCTTAATGATTTTTTATTTATTTATTTATTTATTTATTTTTTATTCAATATTTTATTTCCATTCTTTTATGAAACAAATACCTCTGAAAACTTAGGTGAACACAAAAACATTAAACAGAAACTTTAATCACCCTCCACCAAAAATGAAGCAATATCATCCCTTTTTCTTTGACCTGAAGTATTTTCAGGGTGTCCTGCTTGACAGTCATTGTCATCGTTTCCATCCACCTCTTCACAATCCTCCATTTGGTGGCCTTCCTCCCTCAAGAGGAAATTGTGCAGAACACATGCAGCTGTGATAACTACTGGTACTTTTTCAAGGTCTCCCATGGGCAAGTACTTCAGACGTCTCCATTTCCCCTTTAGAAGGCCAAATGCCCTTTCAATCACAACTCTGGTTGAGCTGTGGAGTGTGTTAAATTTTTTTTGCCTTCTTGATAAGTGCCCATTATCTCTGTATGGTGTAATGAGAGATGTGCTGAGCGGGTATGCAGAGTCTCCAAGCAGGTGGTAGTCACTTCTCATTGCATCCTGGAGATGGCCATATAATGGGCAGTTCCGAAATACCCTAGCATCATGCACAGACCCTGGCCAACCAGTGTACACATCCAGGAACATCATCTGTGATGTACACACTGCTTGGAGTTGAATACTTGCATGTCCCTTTCTGTTAATGTAACTGTTTCTGTGGAGTGTGGGTGCTGGGATGGGAATGTGTGTGCCATCGATTGCTCCAATGACTCCAGGGAAGCCAGTTTTATCCTGAAAGCCATTTGCCAGGCTTGCAAACTCCTCCTCTCTGGGCCATCGAATGTATTCATTTCTTAGTGTACAAAGGACCTTGCAAATGTCAGAAAAGATATAATGAAGGGTTCCTTTTGACATGTCAAACCGGTCTGCAACATCCCTGAAGCTCTCTTGGTTTGCCAACAACCAAATGGAGCACAGCAATTTTTTGGGGGTGTCCAAGGTTACATTTATCAGGAGAGGACCAACTTTCTCACAGAGAGCCTGTAGAAAAGTATGTGCAATATTTATAGTAGAGATTTCTACATCGCTATGATGCTGTAAATAAGCTGACACAAATCTTGCTATGTCTGTTGTATACACACTGATGCACATACTGCTATATGGGAATTTGTAAATAAATGTAATTAACAACAAAATAAATTCACAAGAGCAAGTATATTGTTTGCACATGTTTATTTACATTAAAGGCAAAATAACTTAAATAATAAGAGCACAAGTATAGATCTAGAACTTCTTTA
The DNA here is from genome assembly GCF_018340385.1 of Cyprinus carpio. Lineage (NCBI taxonomy): Eukaryota > Metazoa > Chordata > Actinopteri > Cypriniformes > Cyprinidae > Cyprinus > Cyprinus carpio. Next base: position 37,821,864 of record NC_056597.1, on the reverse strand, counting down.
AGTCTGTCTAAATATTTATTAGTAATTGCAATGTTTTCTGATCCATATCCTTTCCTTAGGAAGGTGTGCTAGACACTGATTAATGTAACATAAAATACTATACATATTTATATATTTTGCTATTGTATTGTGGAGTGACACTTTCATAAACTTTTCTATACTACCCTGATTATATTATGGTAACTATTACAATAACATAGCACAACAACAGTGATCAGCAATAATGATAAGCCCAGTACTCACAATAAAAATAATAAGGCCATATAGATCATAACACAGTCTCGGAGGTAAGAAGTGGATTATCCTTCTCCTGAAATGTTTGCGAGGCAAATGCTGGATCACAATAATGAGGAAGCACAGTTTCCTCATAACTTGATTGGGATGTTCTCTTTTATTGGCAGTGACTGTAACATCGAGCGTATTTTGCAGTATTAAACACGTATTTATATACCGATCATATCAGGCTCCGAAAATTCTTCAGAAAGAACATAAAGAATGGCCTTCTCAGCTGCCATAGTTGCAACCCTTGCGTCATCAGAACAGGATGTTCAACGCACCACCGTTTCCGTTTAAAAGACGTGTTGCACCCTGTTTTTGTCGGAGCTGAACGCAGGCTTGTTTTCATACTTAATGAAGGTAATGATCGTTTGACCAATAACATGCAGACATTGTACGTAATCGACCAATCATGGTGCGTGAGAATGTGGGATCTACAGAGAATGATCAAAGCGATGCAGATATGTTTGTCCTCAGTATATGGCTCATTAAAATAAACAGATTTTCCTTTAAAAAAATTAGTTTTGCACATTACTTAATTTAAAGCTACAAATGTTACATATTGAGTTCATGATTTACTTTAATTAATAAAGAAACATAACAAGTAAATTTGAGTAAAATCAACAATACTCAAAAATTTAGTCAAATTAACCATTTTTTAGGACCCACGTGACGAACTGGATTAACTTTGAAACGCGCAGTTTGTGGTGGCCTTCTCAGAAGAGGACTGCTCATCCACTGTGAAGGTAAGTGGCTGTTGTGTGAAACAAGTAGAGCTTTTCTTTATCATATATTTTACTAGATATCGCATCAACATTTAAACATGAGCGTGCACGCAGGAGTCACAACTTTTGTGAGACCAAAATACACACTGTAAGGTGTATGAGATGAATTTTAAATCATGTGAAGTGGCAAATCGTTTGGTCTGTGCGAAAACAGTATGGTCCACAGTAGTTATATTTCGCCGTCTGACACACCCCAAACTCATGAAATTACAGTGCGGTATTAGATCATAAAATTTTTTTAAAAAAAAACGGTTCTCCACAGTCTGCCTTTGATTAAGCATTTCTGCGCGCGCGCACACACTCACAAAGTCATACAGCGCGAATGGTGAACCAAGATCTTCTTGTCTACTTGCTCTTAAACTGTCGAATTCACTCAAGGTTTACAGAAGTAGTCGTTTACGTGCTAAGTGAATGTAAACAGAAAACTGGACGTGTGTAAGTACATTAAATCCGTGCAATTACATTAATGTTAATCAATGCAATAAAAAAAATCACTCACTGCTCTTGACTGATTAACTTTAACTTTGATTAGAATCAGTGTATACTGAATTCATACAGTAAAGTCTACTGAAGTTAACTGAAAACCCTGCTTACTTATTTTAGCATTTAAATGTTCATTGTTCACTGTCATTACTGTCATGCATTTTATTTTATTTTTAATATAAATATGAATTTCTATTTCTGTTTGTACTCCGGATCACAGCTCGATTGTCTTCCTGTCAGAGAACACTGACAATCGATTGCACAGATGAGTGAATATGGTGAATTTTGTGTTGTTTTCTTTGAATTACTTTTATAGTAAGTGGAAAGTGCAAATTTGAAAATACATTGACTAATCTTAAAATAAATAAAATTAAATTTGAGTTTGACAAAAGAGAACATGTTTTTGACTAAACTATTTGATTTTGACCTGGAAGTTTAAAGTTTGTACAAGTTGGTGTGTAGTTTTGAGATTGTGTTTATAGTTGTCAGAAAATGGTGAATTTTTATGAATTGTGTGTTAGCAATCGAGAAAAACTGTAATGCGTTTTTAATGCCACAGAACATTGCAAAACTCACACATGCAAGTTGTAATGCAGAGTCAGAGACGTTCGGATCCAATTGCAGTATATTTATTGGAGAATGGTCAGACAGCCAGTAATCAGATAACAGTGTAGAGAATGTCAAAAGATATCCAGAAACAGAAACAATACCAGGCAGATATAAACAATCCAAGATCAGATACGGAAGGAACAAACACAAGGGAACCGCTCGGAGATACCTGACTGAGCTAAACAAGACTTCGCAATAACTGAGAGTCCAAACACGGTATATATAGGGGAGTGGTAATGGGGAACACCTGGCAGTGATTGGGAAATGGAGTTCAGACCCAAATGTAATAGTCCTGAGTGGAGTGCCCTCTACTGGAGTTCATAGGCACTCCAGCTGACAATCGTGACACAAGTCAACAAGCATACAACACCACACATTACATCCTCAGCACTTCACTGCACTCAAACACACACTCATACAACACCACAAACATTGTGTAAACATCATACTCCACTCTATACCAAACACACACAACCATACAACCACAGATATAAAAAAAGCATGTTGATACTTACTCTTATTTGTTACAGAATGTTTACTGTTGATCAGTAATCTGTATTTTTACTGTATCTGTATTGTCATTTAAAAAAAATGTTTTAATAGATTTAAAGTTGCATTCGTAAAAAATAAAGAAGTCATTTAATATTCACCAGTCGTCTGTCATGTCTTCCACTCATTGTAATATATAACTAATTTAGTATTGAGCAGTACCTAGGTATTTTAAAATACAAAAAATTAAAATTATCAATCTAAATTAGCTTAAATTTTTCAATGGGGTAAGCAAGACTTTTATTGTAGAAATAACTTAAATTTATTAGTAAAATCTACTTAAAATATTGTGTTACACCAACTAATAAATTTGTTCATTGGGATACTCAAATATTTAAGCATTGCCAACTAAAGATTGTAAGGTAACACTGCTTAAAATTCCATGTGAAATTTACTTAAGAAAAGGGATGCAAAAATGATGCACTATATGTTTAAGTAAATCTAGCATATTTTATTCATTGCGTGTACATATTAGTGTTGGACTTGAAGCAGCACTGAGCTGACCGATCGGTGTATGACATCAAAGTACCGTGAGAGCGATTCAAAAGCACAAGAAGCCTCTGCTGTCTAGAGCTCTCACGGTACTTTGTCATACAACAAATGGTCTGCGCAGCGCATACAAAGCCAAAACGTGGATATTTTAGGCAATATAGAAATCCTGGACAGGACGTGTCATGGAAAAATGGCACGTTTGGTCACCCTAAAGGACAACTACTCGATAACTGACATAATCCATAATATTTTCACATTCACACCATGTGCATTATATACCTGGTAAGGGGAGATATAAATGTGTATAAAATGAACAAAGGACATGGAGCTGCTTTCTCACTCCAACGCTCCAAAGGGAAAAGCAATCGATCGATGATATAATGATTATTGCTTCCATGGAGCAAATGAGAAGAAAAGGAAGAAAAATCTTTTTTTTTTTTTTTTTTACTTACATTTTCATGACCACCACACTAGCATCAACCGAAACACGACTGAAACATCTGAAATAAACCAACAGTTGAAAAGAAAAAACTAGGCTATTTATTTGTTTGAATAAGAAAAAAAATATGCCAAATTAGGTAAAATGAACATGATCTTTGGTTTTGAAAACTTAAAGTCCACTTTACTTTCATAAACTTGACAATTAACTAAATTTGTCAAGTTGAAAGTAAATATTCTAGGTAAATATAACTTCCCTGTGTCAATGTAAAGAGATAACATTGAAGAGAAAAAAATAAAAATACTGTGCATTTTCACAGCACAGCTTTAAAAATGAACGTCAAATGAACTGACAAATGAAATTAAGATGTCAGATCAAATTAAAATTGTCAAGTTAAATAAGATTTTTTTAAAAATCAGTTGTCAGTTTTGAACAGTGTTATGATATATAGGATCCTGAGCTTCAGGGTGGTCTGTGTTCTCACAGGATCTCTTCATATTCTAGAGAAGAAGTGAACATATTAATCACTAACAAGATCTGATGTTAAACATCCACATGATAAACAGCAACAGCAGAGGAACTCACATCCAGTGTGTCGTATTCAGAACATCTGGACTTGGGCTCAAGGCTCATGTAAGCATCCTCAGGAGACTCCAGCTGATGACACACAATGATGAGAGAATTCATTCTCCCTCCAGAACTGACAGACACAGATGAGAAGATACATGAGGAGATTTACTCACCGTCTTGTGTCCTGATCCTCTGTGCTTCTGCTCTTCTGATGGAGTCACTCGCTTCCTGAGAGAGAAGAAGAAGTGAACGTGAACACAAACTGATTCTGAATCTTTCTGACAGGACACAGAGTCTCCTTCACCTTCTGATCAACAGCCCGATGATAAACACCAGAATCACAGACGTCAAGACAACAGCTGCAGAGATTCCCACTGTGACCCTGATCAGAGATGAGCTGCTTTCTTCAGCCGTGCAGAAGAGAGGAAGAAGAACTGTTACTCTTTACATACAGACAATGAGCTCACTGAAATCAACAGAGATGATTCTCACCTTTAACAGAGACTGAAACAGACGCTGATCTCTGAGATCCCTGTTTATTCTGAGCCTCACAATAGTAGCGTCCTCTGTGACTAGAGTTAATGCTGGAGATGATGAAACTCTGTCCAGATCCAACAGCTGAGCTTTGATTCTCCTTAAACCAGCTGAAGTTCAGAGCAGGAGGGTTTGAGTCACTGCTGCAGCTCAGAGTCACTGAATCTCCCTCCACTATTTCACCAGATGGACACCGAGACACTCTTTGGAGGATCTGAAAAATTAAAAACATTACGACTCACAGTGCATCTTTTGATCAGTCTGGACTGAATGTTGCTAATGAAGATCAAGTCTTGACATACATCTGACACTGAGAGTGACGGCAGGAGACAGCAGATGTTTCTGATCTCTCACTGCACAGCTGTAGTTTCCCGAATCATCACTGCTCACCGACTGCAGCAACAGTTGATTCGAGTCGATCGATTCTGATAAACTCTTGCTGTTTTTATACCAGGTAAAGTTTGTTTTATCTGAGAGGTTACAAGTGGTTTTACAAACTAAAACAGATGATTCTCCCTCTACGACCTCTTCAGGAAATCTCCACTCTGAGCTCTGAAATCATGGAGAAAACATATATTTATATGTGTATGAAGGAACAGAGTATCTGTAAGTGTAATATTAGTTTGACTCTACCTGTCACTTTAAGATCAATCCCAGGAAAACCAAGATATCTTTGTTTTTCTACATTTGCCACGATTCTGATGCAGTACATTCCTTCATCCTCATGTGTCACATTACTGAGTTTGAGAACAAAAGTTTGCTCTTTATCAGGGGAATACTGAACTCTGCCGCTGTAATCTGGATGATTCAACAGATTGATACTCTCGTCTTTATTTGGGTTTACAATCCAGAATCTCTCTGCCACTGTGAGATAATTTGGGTGTTTATAACTGCCTGATAAATGTATTGTTGAACCCTTTAGGGCACATTTCATCATACTTGAGTACTGAACCTGCCAGTCCTGACTGCAGATCACTGGAAAATATGAAACAGGCAAATACAGGAAATTTATTCCATTCTGTGTAATTGTGTTTTTACTTTTATCAACAATGCAGAAGTTCTAAAGTAAGATGGGCTCAACCTTACGTCACATACCTCAATGTTTGCTTTGATTGTGTTTATAGTTTTTGTTAAATATATCATAACTCTTCAGTTTTTCTCATTGTAACCAGACAGAAGACAAAGTATAATAGGATCAACATGTCAGTCATAGTCCTTATCTCTGTATCCCAAACTTTCTAACATGCCACCAAGTGAAAAAAACAAAAAACATTACATGAAGACTAAAAAGTGAGCCACTATCCAGTATTTCCTGAAGTGTTTAATTTGATCTGTCACTATAGGCATAATGCACAGTACTGAGGGTGTCTGTGTTAGTTTTGCAGAACTGAAAATTACAATATATGAGAAACACTTTTCCACCGTACACATCAAACTGTCATTAAACACAGTATACAGAAAAACATACTGAACAACAGTCATGGATTTCTTCATATGCATGAAAATAAGATTGAGACTCACCAGGAATCATGATCAGAGAAATCAGAGAGAATAGGCTGAACATTCTGGAAAACATTAGGAAGAGTGTTAAATGACATTAATGTGCGGCAGACTTAAGTGTATTTGCATATTTAATATGATACAGGCATCATGTTTATTAAAAATTTATTTAATAAACATGTTAATTAGCATTGTGAAAATATAGTTGTCCCTACCTTGCTTTGATCTGCAGGGGTTTGAGTGTCATGTAACAATGACAGTTGATGTACTGTATGCAATGTTTTATCTGTTTTCAGACATCCTGTCTCTCCTCACTTCCTCTGAGTTCAAGACGATTCTTGTCACAAGACACTAGAGCGTACTCAGCCAATGCATCTGGGTTCAAACCAATCAAACCCCATTGCATCTGCACTGATGCATTAAATCAGACAGAAGGGTGCTGAACTGAAGAGATTATTTTACATACAGGTTCACTGAAAAACTATAGAAACTCAAGTCAATGTGACTTTTTTTAATAGCTCTCCTTCCTTTTTCTTTCTTTTTTATGGTTATGTTGGTGTTGTAAGAGCCATGAGAAAAGTGCAACATGCACACATGAGAAATGACTTCCTTAACAGTGTTGACTTCCTCTAAACAGTCCCATCAACACTCATTCAACAAAGAACCCAGCTATTTCACATAAATATAGAGTAATAAGCAAAAATCAGAAGGATTTAATAATTGATCATTCACTGTTAATCTTAGACCTTATATTATAATTCAAATAAAATGAGTGAATGTGGTTAACTGTGAGGCTGCTTTCACAATGCAAAGACATTTTGCAAAGACAACTTACACAAGTTGTTTATGGGGTAGATCTCAACTTGAAACATGTGAATGGAAGTTCACAATGTTTGAATCACAAGGAACTGAGGTGAAACTTCCCATAAAGATCTTATGTCCCATTTTTCTTAAAGGTAAGAATCAGGTTTTGCAGAACAGGGCATCGAGGCCTTGTTGAATCAAGGATGGTGATATATATATATATATATATATGAAGTATGCTTGTATTTTGGACTATACCTCTGAACACACCACACACGTGTCACAGTTGATGAGTGAGCGATCAGCACCGCGGACAGCGCCTTCACTCTCCACACACCTCTGCAGCTCACCGACCTGACGCGACATCTAGAGGAGAGTACATGTAACTACACACACATCAAACGGCTGTGTTGAATCTAGATTTTCTTTACCCGGATGACCTGCTGTAAAACCTGTCTGATTAACCTTAGACAAGAAATGCTGTTCCAGCCCTGCTGAAACCCTGACAAAAGTGGAAGAGCAGCTATAAGAGCAGCAAACCAGCTTAAAAAAGATTTCACCCCTTTTTCGGCAGGGAACGAGATACATTTATTGAAAACACATTTTGTGAACGAAAGACTGTAAGACTGTGTTATTATTGAAAGTGTTATTATTGAGGCCACAGCGGACCTTACTGAGACCACCCCCTGTTGGTCCCACATGGAACATTCTCTTGATTTTTAAATCTCTAAATTCTCATATGGAACATTTCAAATCACACAAAAGCTCTGAACAAAGGTATTTTGAAGGGTTCGCTTAACTGCTAACTATAGCAACAGTAGACCGTTAAAAAAAACGTTTCTGTTGAATCAGCGTCCCACGGAACACCACTTAAAAACACGACCGTTATTTATCACAAAAGCATCTGAGAGAAATGATTTTTGAAATGAAAATTCACTGTATTCACACTCTGCCTGAAATAAAGCAAACAGCGAGGTACGATACAATGTTGCTCCGATTCATTTTTATTTGTATAGCGTTCTGTACAATACACATTTATGTTAAAGCAGTCTAAAAACTGAAAATAAACATAGGGAAGAAAAGTGAAAAACCCCAGTGCATAACAATCTTCTGCTGTTGTATACAAGCTGAAGGAAATATAATGGCCTAAGGTGCCGTTTTGTGAATTTTCACGTTCGTAGAGTTTTTTGTTTTTTCCTAACCAAGCTAAAGTAAACACAAAAACACCTGAAATATAGACAAAGAAGACACTGGTGTTGTTGTAGCATTGTTTAAAGCAAGCCCTCTTCATTACTTTTAACACGCATTCAGATGACACAAATTTGTTAAGATGAATGACAGCAACTCAGGAGCTTTCACAAACAGAAAGCTGCAGTTCATATGCAATGCTACATCCTGTTTCAATATTTATGGGAACATGCAATAAACTGACGGATTTATCAGTTGAGATGTTTCTCAGCATTTATATGATTTTTTTTTACTTAATATTTGTTTGTTTGTTGTTTCCTTAACTTTTTGAGTTATCTTTTTACATTGACTCAGTTAGGTTGTATTTACTTAGAATTGTAATTATAAAGTTTGTTTAAAATAACATTATAAAAAGTAAGGCAAAGTTAAATACCAAACTTCATATTCATTTAACTTAACATTTTGAGTTAGTTTACATTGACTCAAATTTCAAACACTGCTGAAACATTTGAAATAAAGTTGAAATGAAAGAACTATTTATTTGTTTGAATATGCCAAATTAGGTGAAATGAACATGAACTTTGGTTTTGAAACCTTAAGTTCACTTTACTTTCATAAACTTGACAATTAACTAAATTTGTCAAGTTAAAAGTACTTAATATTCTAGGTAAATATAACTTCACTGTGTCAATGTAAAGAGATAACTCAAAAGTAAAAAAAAAAAAAAAAAAAAAGAAAAGAAAAAGAAATACTGTGCATTTTCACAGCACAGCTTTAAAAATGAACGTCTAATGAACTGACAAATGAAATTAAGATGTCAGATCAAATTAAAATTGTCAAATAAGATTTTAAAAAAAATAAATAAAAAAAAATCATTTGTCAGCTTTGAACACTATCATATATAGGATCCTGAGCTTCAGGGTGGTCTGTGTTCTCACAGGATCTCTTCATATTCTAGAGAAGAAGTGAACATATTAATCACTAACAAGATCTGATGTTAAACATCCACATGATAAACAGCAACAGCAGAGGAACTCACATCCAGTGTGTCGTATTCAGAACATCTGGACTTGGGCTCAAGGCTCATGTAAGCATCCTCAGGAGACTCCAGCTGATGACACACAATGATGAGAGAATTCATTCTCCCTCCAGAACTGACAGACACAGATGAGAAGATACATGAGGAGATTTACTCACCGTCTTATTGTGTCCTGATCCTCTGTGTTTCTGCTCTTCTGATGGAGTCACTCGCTTCCTGAGAGAGAGAAGTAGTGAACGTGAACACAAACTGGACTCTGAATCTTTCTAAGGAAGAAGAACTGTTACTCTTTACATACAGACAATGAGCTCACTGAAATCAACAGAGATGATTCTCACCTTTAACAGAGACTGAAACAGTGTCTGATCTCTGAGATCCATGTTGATTCATAGCCTCACAGTAGAAGCGTCCACTGTGACTGGAGTTAAAGCTGGAGATGATGAAACTCTGTCCAGATCCAACAAGTGAGTCTTTGATTCCTAAACCAGCTGAAGTTCAGAGAAGGAGGGTGTGAGTCACTGCTGCAGCTCAGAGTCACTGAAATCTGCCCTCCACTAGTACAAACCAGACGGACTGAATGGACACTGAGACACTCTTTGGAGGATCTGAAAAATTAAAAACATTACGTCTCAACAGTGCATCTTTGATCAGTCTGGACTGTATTTATTGCTGATAGTGATGATCAAGTCTCGACGTACATCTGACACTGAGAGTGACGACAGGAGACAGCAGATGTTTTCTGATCTCTCACTGCACAGCTGTAGTTTCCCAGAATCATCACTGACTCACCGACTGCAGCATACAGTTGATTCGAGTCGATCGATTCTGATAAACTCTTGCTGTTTTTATACCAGGTAAAAGTTTGTTTTATCTGAACAGGTTACAAGTGGTTTTACAAAATAAAACAGCATGATTTCTCCCTCTACGAACCTCTTCAGGAATCTCCACTCTGAGCTCTGAAATCATGGAGAAAAACATATAGTCATATGTTATCGAAGGAAGAGAGTAAGATCTGTAAGTGTAATATTATTTTGACTCTACCCTGTCACTTTAAGATCAATCCCCGGAAAAAAAACAGATATGGTCTTCTGCTTTGCCACGATTCTGAGGCAGGACATTCCTTCATCCTCATGTGTCACATTTACTGGAGTTTGAGAACAAACGTTTTGCTCTTTATGACAGGGGAATACTGAAACTCATGCCGCGGGAATCTGGATGCCTTCAACAGATTGACGGGATGCTTTAATCGTTTGAATTGGGGGGTACAATCCGCAGAATCTCTCTGTCACTGTGAGATAATTGGGGGTGTTTTATAAACTGCCTGATTAAATGTATGTGTTGAACCCTGGAAGGGCACATTCATCATACTTGAGTACTGAACCGTGCCCAGTCCTGACTGCAGATCACTGGAAAAAGATGAAACGGCAAATACAGGAAATGGAGTAGTCCATGTCTGGTTAAGGGGGTTTGGACTTTGGTCTCAACAACGCAGAAGTTCTAAAGTAAGATGGGGGCTCAACCTTACATCCACGTACCCGCAATGTTTTGACTTTGATTGTGTTTATAGTTTTGTGGTGGTAAAAAATATTCATAACTCTTCAGTTTTTGGCTCATCATGTACACCAGGACAGAAGACAAAAGTATAATAGGAGTCAAACATGTCAGTCATAGTCCTTTTCTCTGTATGCCAAAACTTTCTAACATGCCACCAAGTGAAAAAACAAAAACATTACATGAAGACTAAAAAGTGAGCCACTATCCAGTATTTCCTGAAGTGTTTAAATTTGATCCGTCACTATAGGCATAATGCACAGTACCCTGAGGGTGTCTCTGTTCGTTTTTGCAGAACTGGAAAAAAAAATACAATATAATAGAGCCGCGAGAACACTACGTTTTCACCGTACACATCAAACTGTCATTAAACACAGTATACAGAAAAAACATACTGAACGACAGTCATGGATTTCTTCATAGCAATGAAAAATAAAGATTGAGACCTCAGCCAGGAACAATGATCAGAGAAACTCAGAGAGAAGAGCGCTGAAACATTCTGGAACACACAGTAGGAAGAGTGTTTAAATTACATTATGTGCGGCAGTAGATTAAGTTGTATTTGTTGCATATTTAATGTAATATTATAATAATCTAACTGTATAAAAACTGTAGGAAAAAATGTATTTGCATTGTGAAAATAACTAGTTTTGCCCTACCCTTAGCTTTGATCTGACAGGGTTTGAGGAGTGTCATGTAACAATGACAGTTGATTGTGTACTGTATGCAGTGTTTATCTGTTTAATCAGACATCCTGTCTCTACCTCACTTCCTCCTCTGAGCTTCAAGACGCTTACTTGTCACAAAGACACTAGAGGCGTACTCAGAGACCAATGCAATCTGGGTTTCAAACCAATCACAAACCTCATTGCATCTGCAGCTGATGCATTAAATCAGACAGAGGGAGCTGAATGAAGAGATGATTTTACATACAGGTTCACTGAAAAACTATAGGAAACTCAAGTCAATGTGACTTTTTTGTTTACAATAGCATCTCCTTCCTTTTCTTTCTTTTATATGGTTATGTTGGTGGTTGTAAGAGCCATGAGAAAAGTGCAACATGTACACATGAGAAATGCACTTCTTAACAGTGTTGACTTCCTCTAAACAGTCAGTCAACCACTCATTCAACAAATAACCCAGCTATTTCACATTAAATATAGGAGTTAATACAGTCAAAACTCAGGAGGATTTAATAAATTGATTCATTCACTGTTAATCTTATACCTTATATTATACTTTTCAAATAAAAGGAGTGAATGTGGTTAACTGGAAGGCTGCTTTCACAATGCCAAAGACATTTTTGCAAAGACAACTACACAAGTTGTTTATGGGGTAGATCTCAGCTTGAAACATGTTGAATGGAAGTTCCACAATGCTCGAATCACAAGGAACTTGAGGCTGAAACATCCCATAAAGAGCTTATGTTCCCAATTACATGAAGAACTATGAAGTATGCATTTGTATTTTGGACTATACCTCGTGAACACACCACGCACGTGTCACAGTTGATGGAGTGAGGCGATCAGCACCGCGGACAGCGCGCTTCATCTCTAACACATCACCTCTGCAAGCTCACCGCCTGACGCGACAACTCTAGAGGAGAGTACCATGTAACTACACACACATTCAAACGGCTTGTGTTGATCTAGAGTTCTTTACCGGATTGACCTGCTGTAAACCTGTCTGATTAACACTTAGACAAGGAAATGCTGTTGCATGCACCCTAGCTGAAACCCGACCAACAACGTGGGAAGAGCAGTCTATAAGAGGCAGCAAACCAGCATTAGAAAGAATTTCAACCCCATGTGTTTTTTTTGTCGCAGGGAACGGATACATTTTTGAAGAAACACATTTTGTGAAAAGACTGTAAGACGGTGTTTATTATTGAAAGTCTGATTATTATTGAGGCCACAGCGGACCTTACTGAGACCACGCCCATGTTGGTCCCAAACCAAATGGAACATTCTCTTGCGTTTTTTAAATCTCTAAATTCCATATGGAAACTTTCAAATCAACAAAGGCTCACTGAACAAAGGTATTTTGAAGTGTTCGCATAAACTGCTAACTATAGCAACAGTAGACCGTTAAAAAAAACGTTTCTGGTTTAATCAGGCGTCCCACGGAAAAAACACACTTAAAAACACGATCCCGGTTATTTATCACAAAAGCATCTGAGAGCAGAGTGGGATAGTCCAGGGGGCAAAGTAAAAGTTCCTGCCATTGTTTTATCCCACTCATGAACTCAGCAAGCTGATTTCACACGGAGGAGGAATTCAAGTCATTCCTTCCAAGTCCACAAACAAGTCTCAAGTTTTAAAATCCCAAGTCCCAAGAGTTAAAGGTAATGAGATAAAGTTACTGACCTAATTAAATGATAAGTGTGCATAGTGGAGTATTGAACACCTGCTGTTATTGTAAATTACAGAGGATCAGATCTGAATGTTTTATTGGTTAAAATGATGCCACCATCATGGAGATCAGTGTTTGACTTAGTTGTGCTCTTGACCCGTTGACTTGTTGTACTAGATCTCACTCTGTAGCTTTGAATGGGGTGTTGTAGAAAAGAGCAATCAGTGATCTACAATAAACAACATAGTCACAATGAGGTGGTGTGATTATGTTGTCAAAAAATAATGTTCGTTTTTTTCATAAGTTTAGATTTTGAATAGTCATCCCAGTGAAACTACAGCACGGAAAAGAAGTACTGCTTTAATAATTTACAGAGAATGATTTTAAAATCTGTTGTAACATACAATACAGAAATTTGAACTCAAGCGCTTTTTAGACAAACACAGATATCAAGAACCAGCATATTAATCTATACAATGGTGACCAATCATCAAAATGCTTCTTGTGCAATACATGAAAAACTCCCATAATGCACTGACAGTTAGTAAATAATTTTTCACCACACGTTGAGAATCACATGATAAATGTTCATGGCTTAATGCCTAAGCAGGGTTTTTTTTTCTTAATATTAAAGGGTAATGGTCTAATGAAAGACATTCAAATCAAGATCTACAGTCATCAAAAGATTCGGATACCTGCTAGTTCAAGATTTGGTTCAGCATTGCACAATGTTTGCTGTGAAACAGTAATGCATTTGCTTAGAAGCAGATTTTTCAAAATCACTGTTAAAAGCCTCAAGAGCCCAACTGAAGCAAATACTGGACCACAATTATGGTGGGATAAAAGTTTTTTTTTTTTCTTCCAATTGATTTCATCCAAGGCTGTGGCTTAAAGTCAGTTGTAGTTCTTGTGTTTCTCTTTTCTTCAGTGATGTCTTCATTTAATTAGTCAGTTAATTATCTCATCACAATCTTCATTTAATTAGTCAGTTAATTATCTCATTACTTTAAAACTCTTTGAGGACTTGGGATTTAACTTGAGGCTTGTTTGTGACTTGAAAGGAATGACTTGATTCCTCCTCTGGTGAAAATCCAGCCTGCTGAGTTCATGGGTGGAATAAACATATGGCAGGACTTTGTACTTTCTGACCCCTTGACTATCCACACTCTGTTGGAGAGAAATGATTTTTGAATGAAAATGCACTGCATTCACGCTGCATGCTCTGCCTGTAAATAAAGCAAACAGCGAGCTACGATAACAATGTTGCTCCGATTCATTTTTATTTGTATAGCGTTCTGTAACAATACACAATTCACGTTAAAGCAGTCTAAAAACTGAAAATAAACATAGGGAAAGAAAAGTGAAAACAGTGCATAACACAATCTTCTGCCTGTTGTATACAAGTGAAGGAAATATAATGGCATAAGGTGCCGTTTATAAAGTTAAGGGAATTTTTCACGTTCGTAGAGTTTTTTGTTGTTTTTTCTAACCAAGCTAAAGTAAACACAAAAACACCTGAAATATAGACAAAGAAGACACCTTGTTGTTGTAGCATTGTTTAAAGCAAGCCCTCTTCATTACTTTTACACGCATTCAGATGACACAAATTTGTTAAGATGCATGAAGCAACTCAGGAGCTTTCACAAAAAGAAAGCTGCAGTTCATATGCAATGCTGCATTCCTGTTTCAATATTTTAAGGGGAACATGCAATAAACTGACGGATTTATTTGAGATGTTTCTCAGCATTTATGTGATTTTTTTTTTTTTTTTTTTTTTGCTTAATGTTTGTTTGTTTGTTAGTTTCCTTAACTTTTTGAGTTATGTTTTTACATTGACTCAGTAAGGTTGTATTTACTTAGAATTGTAATTATAAAGTTTGTTTAAAATAACCTTATAAAAAGTAAGGCAAAGTTAAATACCAAACTTCATATTCATTTAACTTAACATTTAGAGTTAGTTTGACATTGACTCCAGATATTTTCAAACCACTGCTGAAACATTTGAAATAAAACAACAGTTGAAATGAAAGAAACTATTATTTGTTTGAATAAGAAAATATGCAACAATTAGGTGAAATGAACATGAACTTTTGGTTTTGAAAACTTAAAGTAAGTCCACTTTACTTTCATAAAACTTGACAAATTAACTAAATTTGTCAAGTTAAAAGTACTTAATATTCTAGGTAAATATAACTTCACTGTGTCAATGTAAAGAGATAACTCAAAAGTAAAAAAAAAAAAAAGACAAAGAAATACTGTGCATTTTCACAGCACAGCTTTAAAAATGAACGTCTAATGAACTGACAAATGAAATTAAGATGTCAGATCAAATTAAAATTGTCAAATAAGATTTTAAAAAAAATCATTTGTCAGTCAGCTTTGAACACTATCCATATATAGGATCCTGAGCTTCAGGGTGGTCTGTGTTCTCACAGGGATCTCTTCATATTTCTAGAGAAGAAGTGAACATATTAATCACTAACAAGATCTGATGTTAAACCATCCCACATGATAAACAGCAACAGCAGAGGAACTCACATCCAGTGTGTCATATTCAGAACATCTGGACTTGGGCTCAAGGCTCATGTAAGCGTCCTCAGGAGACTCCAGCTGACGACACACAATGATGAGAGAATTCATTCTCCCTCCAGAACTGACAGACACAGATGAGAAGATACATGAGGAGATTTACTCACCGTCTTATTGTGTCCTGATCCTCTGTGCTTCTGCTCTTCTGATGGAGTCACTCGCTTCCTGAGAGAGAAGAAGTAGTGAACGTGAACACAAACTGACTCTGAATCTTTCTGACAGTACACACTGTTAAAAATCGCTGCAAAAAATAATAGCCAAAATTTTGACAGTAACACACGCTGCTTTTCTTTAAATTAAGTTTTGCTTGATTGCTATAACTGTGTCTTATTTGCTGTAGCAACATTTATGTTAGTGTTAAGTGGTGATGGCTGTTTCTAATAGCCATAATCTGTTACACTGGCTAAAAGTGTACTTTGGTTTATTTGGAGTTTAGTTAAATGATTGTATTACACATATTTTTTATCTTTGACATCTTCTGTAAAATTGAACAGTGATATGACAACAAAAACAAAATCATTTAAAAACAGTTTGGGTTTAAAATATTTTGCACTCAAAGAAAGACATCAACAATCAGCACATGAACCTCAAGAATGGTGACAATCAAAAGGTTCATGATGCAATGCAAGCTGGGTACCAGCACAGGACAAAACTCATCCATGACTCCCAGCATGCATTGCAGCATGAATAAATTATGCCTCTGAATTGTCCACTTATTGTCTTTAATTCTTACTATGTGCTTGTATTTTTGCTGTTGTCTTAAGTTTTAGTAGCATGTTTTGTGATGTTCAGAACTTATCTGTTTATTTATTTTGTGGATTGTCACCATTGTTGTGATTCATTCGCTGATTCTTGATGTGTCTGTCTAAATTTTAACAAAGGTTTTTTTTTTATGAGTGATATTTTCTTAACAGTCTTTTATGGCTCAGTGTTCCTTTCGCTCTAGTATCAATATTCAATAAGAGAAGAGACACAGGCTTGGATTAGAAACGAGAATGTTTGTTCGTATCAACCTATAAACAACAATAACAGATTAAATTTGTTTTATGCTGACTTTTTTTTGCTATAACAAGTTCCAAAGACACACTACAGCAAAAAAAAAAAAAAAAAAAAACTTGAGTGTTTAAAAGTCACAGTTCAAGAGCGCAACTAAAGTAAACACTGATCTCCATCATGGTAGTGAAAAAAACACCTAAACCTCTGTAACTCTCAATAAGATCTTCTGTAGACATCTGACAGAAATAAAGGCAGTCTGGTTAGTAATGAAGCTGGTGAAGCTGTTTTGTTTTAGGAGTCGTTTAATCCGATCTTGAGAGATTTGATGTATTGTTTTATTTCAGTTGATTTCATAAAGGCTAAGGCTGAAGTCAGTTGTAGTTCTTGTGTTTCTCTTTCCTTCAGTGATTCTGTTTGTTAATAGCAGGTGTTCATCACTAATGCTCAATCATCAGTTAATCACAGAATTATCTCTTTAACTTCACTGATTCAGTGTTACTCTAACACTCTGTAGTGTGCACACGTAAAAGTGTTCATTTCCAAACAGCAATATACTGTAAAACGTTAAGGTAAGGGGTAAAATATTACGTAAAAAACGTAAAGGTCAGGGGTAAAAAAAAAAAGGAGTAAACAAAGAGTTGTAAATTAACGACTGAGAGTTGTAAATTAACAGTACCTTACTGGCACCCCTGCTGCAGTAAATTACTGTTATTTAATGGCACAATTTTTTACACTGCAGACACAGAGTCTCCTTCACCTTCTGATCAACAGCCCGATGATAAACACCAGAATCACAGACGTCCAAGAACAACAAACTGCTGCAGAGATTCCCACTGTGACCCTGATCAGAGATGAGCTGCTTTCTTCAGCCGTGCAGACGAAAGGAAGAAGAACTGTTACTCTTTACATACAGACAATGAGCTCACTGAAATCAACAGAGATGATTCTCACCTTTAACAGAGACTGAAACAGATGCTGATCTCTGAGATCCATGTTTATTCTGAGCCTCACAATAGTAGCGTCCTCTGTGACTGGAGTTAAAGCTGGAGATGATGAAACTCTGTCCAGATCCAACAGCTGAGCTTTGATTCTCCTTAAACCAGCTGAAGTTCAGAGCAGGAGGGTTTGAGTCACTGCTGCAGATCAGAGTCACTGAATCTCCCTCCACTATTACACCAGATGAATTAACTATCACCACAACATTTCTTGGAGCATCTGAAATAGAAAGAACAAAACCTCAAAACAACAATCACAAAACTCCTACAGACTATAGGATCTGTTCTCAGTTCTTGCACCAGTGTTCACTCACACATCACATTCAGCATCACAGCATCAGAGTCTTTCTCTCCATATTTATTTCTGGATCTGCACTTGTATTCTCCAGTGTGATCAGAGCTGATCTTTGAGATGCTGTAGATTCTTCCAGATTCTACAGCATTTTCTTTCTTAATCCAGCTGATTTCTGCAGGTGGTTTTGCATCACTATTGCAGTTTAGAGTCACTGAACCTCCCTCCATTATTTCACCAGACGGACTGATGGACACTGAGACACTCTTTGGAGGATCTAAACAGACAAAGAAGTGAGGAATGAAAAGCAGTAAAACAGACAGTTGTACTCAACTCAAACCATGCACTGTAAAACCCAACAAGTAACTTAACTCAAACCGTTTGAGGAAACCAATTGCCTTAAACCATTTAAGTTTTAAAACTAATAGTTGTGAGTACTCTGAACTTAATTCCAGTTGAGTTCACTGAAATAAGATATACATTGCAGTTAAATAATTAAGTGATTAATTGAGTGATAAATTGTGTATTAGTGATGAACAGCTGCTGTTAACAAACATAATTACTGAAGAAAAGAGAAACACAAGAACTACAACTGACTTCAGACACACACTTAGATAAAATAAACTGAAATAAAATACATTAAATCTCTCAAGATCTGATTAAACAACCCCACAAACAGCATCACCAGCTCCACTTATTAATAACCAGACTGACTTTCTGTCAGACGTCTACAGAAGATCTGATTGAGAATTAACGAAGGTTTAGATGTTTGATTTATTGTTTTCATTTGAAGTAACCATGTTAGAGATCCAGTGGCCATGCTTTAGTTGGGCTCTTGACCCTTGATTTCTGTCTTCGTTTTTTCTTTGGCTGTTGTAACCATTTGTTGTAACTCGAAAGCCCAGAGAAAATATCATCAGGTGTTATACACACACACTCACACTCTTAGAAGCTGCTTCTATCCAAAAGCAACTTACAGTGCATTCAGATTAGCATTTTTTTTGTATTCAACTTGTACCTAGATGCTGGTTGTTATACTATATATTCGTGATGGTAATCATTGATTATTTAAGTGTTTGGAGTCTAATCTCTGATGAAATAGGTGTTGTGCAATTAGTTGGATCAATTACAGTAAAAGTAATTCTAAGAGCCAGTAGTTCTGTGATAATCAGTTAATATAAAGAACTTTTTCAAACAGTTTGGTTTTCTGTGGTGTCACTTAGTCACAAACAGACATCAATAATCAGCATATGAACCTCAACAATGGTGACCATAAAAAAAAAAAAAAAAAAAAAATGCAGCAGAGCATGCTGGGAGCCATGGATGAGTTTTGTACTACAATAGTACCCAGCATGCATTGCAGCATGTTTTTATTTTTTTTATTTTTTTTTCTCTTCTTAACCATTGTTGAGGTTCATATTCTGATTATTGATGTCTGTGTGTGACTAATTAACACCACAGAAGACCAAACTGTTTGGAAAGTTCTTTATATTAACTGATTATGAAAGAACCACTGACTTTTTTCGAATGGCTTTCATTGTAATCAACTGAACTAACTATAAAACACCTATTTAGTAAGATTTTTTAACTCTGACACAGCTCCATCATTGATGATTATCATCACCATATGCTGTATAACAAACCAATACCTGATCATATTTTCTCTGGGTTTTTTGAGTTATAAGTAAAAAACAATCTGTTTACTCAAACGGTTTGAGTTTACTGTGACTTGTCAGGTTTTACAGTGTTGTGCACTCACATTCTAATTTTATTTAAAAAAAAAAAAAATCTAACTACCTTTCTAATCTTTTTGTATTTTATCTATTTTTCTTTTCATTTATTATACAATTATCAAAAAAGACCTCTAACACTAGCTTGCTCTATTTCTTTTTCTATTCTAATCTGTTCATCTGTAAGTCGCTTTGGATAAAAGCTTTGCTACGTGTACTGTGTTTAAGCTGACTAAGACTTGTTATAGCACTTGCATATCATTACTCTTTTGATGATTTTTTATTGCTTCCATTGTCCTCATCTGTAAGTCGCTTTGGATAAAAGCGTCTGTTAAATGACTAAATGTAAATGTAAATGTAAACAGTGAAACAAACTGATTGTTAATAAACAATACTGATTTTTTTTCCTTGCAGAAAGAACTATCATTTCTTTCTCAATACACCTGAGATATTTCAAAATAAAGCTCTCAGCTAACTTACATCCAGGTGTAACAGTGATTTCAGTAGATGTGGAGTTGAGTCCCTCATGACCGCTTATGGTGCAGGAATATCGGCCTCCATTCTTCGGCTCGACAGACTCCAAAACAAGTATGTTGTCCCCATGATGTTGACTGTGCAGTTGCCCATCTTTCATCCAAGTGTAGGTTGGTACAGTCATGGAGGGGATGCATGAACCGCAGACAAACATAATAAAGTCTCCCTCCATCACAACATCAGACTCTGTCTTTACCTCCAGCTCCGCATCTGGACCAGAAAGAAGAAGTCTATGCTTAACGTGTGTTTATCAGCGGTAACATTACAAGTAACATAAATTATGAAATCAGATTACTTTAAATTACTCAAGTCACTAGTAAAGTGACACATTACTTGTTATTTACAAGAAAATATCTGAGTTCACTTTTTCAAACAAGTAACACTAGTTACTTTGATTTCCTAGTTTCCTTCCCTTTGTTGAGAGAAAATCTGGAGTAAGTGCAGAAGCATTGTGTGCACTGTTGTAACAATGCTTGCTGTATTGACTAAATGTGAGCATGCATTTACTCCACTCCCTTGCACAAAAACAGATTCAGGTGTTCCTCAAAATGAATATAAACAGTGAAAATGCAAACTCCAAATATGAGGCAAACATGCAATAATTAAATGTTAAATAACACCAAATATCAAAAAATAGTGGTGATTATTCCTTTAAAAATAAAGAAAAAAACAACACACACACAGATTTTCTGAAGAAAGTAAAACATTTCAAATGGCCAAATATTATTGTATTGAGTTTAATTCATTAAACATAGCTTCAGATAATTAAAATGTCATTAGACCATTAAAATTAAATCCAGAAAAATTCTAATTTAAAACACGGGGTTTGAGAATAAAACTAAATTTGAGAAAAAATAAAACATATTTCATATTTTTTGCTGAACGTTTAATATTTTTGTTAAACTATAAATTGTATGATTTCAAATTATCAGACTTAATTTTTGATTACAATTCAATTTAACCATTAAAATTCTAAATGGATAAAAGAGGTAATCCAGGTACATTTAATATAATCCAAAAAATTCTACATTCCAGGAAAACAGAAGTGCCAAAATAGTACAAATTGTAGTAAGCATATGCCTAACTGCTTTTATAATTATTAGGGGTCTTTGGAAATTTTTCTCCCCTGTGAGGGCCCCTGGCCCCAAACAGTTTGAGAAACACTGCTATAGTGTATGTTATGCAATGCAATGTAAATTACTTTGGATATGGACATCTGCCCAAGGAATCAATGTAAATATAAAGATCTTTTTGTAAGACAAGATCTTTATATTTACATTTTTCAAAATGCAGCACTATGTACCTTTTGGACCCCTAGCGGTTGAAGAAAAAAACGCAAGTCAGTAACATGTAGTTTCGTGCTTGCAAACTGTACTTAAATATTGTTATTTCTGAAGTAACCCAAAATGATTAGTGGTTGAGTCTGTATAATCAGTTATATTCCAGTTCTTACACTGAAATGTAAAATGTCTTTATTCACACCTATCCAGCTCTCCACTCACCCGTTACTTCCAGCTGGATTCCCTGATCGTTTGTCCAATTTCGGCAGTTTAAGTAGTGCTGAGCACTAACTGGAAGATGCCTGCGTCACTCTCCCTCACGTCCCTCAGCAGCAGCGAGCAGTTTCCCGCGACAGGCTGCACAAACTCCACACGGCCTACAAACGCAGGGTCCTGAGAAACCCTGACCCTCTGCCCCGGCGATTTCCCAAAGAGCCATTCGCCTGCGCTCACCTGCTCGTTTCGAAAAGTGTTGTTTGCAGGGTATGAGCACCGTCGACTGCCGGACCACACACATTCTGCTGACAATATGAGTCACGTTATACTGCACACCCTGGGAATACACATGAATGCATGCTTGGAAGGCTGCTTTGAGATGCAATAAAAATCAAGGTTCTTAATTAGCATCCATGAAGAACCTTAAAACTAAAGGGCTCAGAAGGGACTACACTGCAAGTACAGAAAGGTGTAAAATGTGCCCTTTTGACTTCAACTGAAGTGACACAGGATGCTGTAAGAGAAGTTGTCATATGCTGCCAGTAAAACAACTTTGTTTTCTGCTTATCGGAAAACAGTCTTCTGTAAAAACTGGTGTTCATTACGTTACCACATCATATACCTTTTGCCATCAGAGAGATCCAGATGAAGGACTGAAGCAGTAGAGCTGGACACACCTTTAAGATATGAGATTTAGCATTGAAAAACCTCCATGAAATATCTCATCTATCTGTCTTCACACACTATTCTGTTGTCATTATTGCATAACCTTCTACAGAAGCATGTAATAAAAGTATGTCTGCAGCCTTGTTTTTATCATTGCTTGACTTAAACCGACCATAAATGACCAGACTGTTCATTAGGTACTACTTTACGTCTTGTGTTAAAACACAGTGCAGTAAGCAATCGGTCATCGCAGTAATTTTAACTAAACATTATTTAAAATGAAATATATTACCATGATACTGTAGTCTTCTAATGATGAACATAAAAACAGCCTGTAAAAGTAAAGACGATGACTGGTGAGACAAGATACCGAAATAACATGTCCTCTTCCCTGTGAAACTATGAAAAAAAAAAAAAATGAACTCTAAAAAAAAAAAAAAAAAAAAAAAAAAAAACTGCTGACCACACTTCTCTTAAGTGGAGTCATAACTACTGGAAATACTGTGGCTCTGAAGGCGTCAAATGTCATTATTAGTATAGCTCATGCTTACCATGCATGATTTCCCACACTGTTTTTGACAAAGACTTGAACATGAGTAGACTTCATCAGTTGGAAATGATAAAAGGCCTGCATCGAAGGAGGAGCCTGGGCCATATTATGTACACTACAATATCTTACACTCTCAGGGGGAAAAAAGTACAAAAGCTTTTTCAAAAGCTACACATTTGTACCATATTTACACATAACATAGTAACTTAAAGGTAAATATTAGTACCTAAATGGTACATTTCAGTGACTTTTGATAATCACCACCCCACTGACAGCTTTTGTATGTCACAATGTCATATTTTTGTGTTCCTGGAACAGAATTATAGGCTCTAATAAACACTCAGCCTGTTTAAATGACTTGTTCCTCACTTGTATAGGCCTACTTGCGAAAGTAATGTTACATGGGTCCACAGACTGTTAACAGCGTTGCTGTCCACTGCTCATGTGTTAAAGCCCTCACACGAGCGCAACACGCTAAAAACCCGCGTTTTAAAACATCTGGAGCTCACAACATCTGCTCTTTGAACACATGGCTCTCCAGATGTAGGGTTATCAATGGATCTGTCCAGTAACTAATGATGAACGCAGAGTTTGAAGAGAAGCGCGTCGGTAAGTTGCTCACAGCTGACTGACTTAAAGGGATAGTTCACTCAAAAATGTGTTTACACTCCCACAAGTTGTTCCAAACCTGTAATCCATTTCTTTCTTCTGTTGAACATAAAAAGAAGATACTATGACGAAGAATGTGGGTAACCAAACATTTTCGGGCCCCCGAAGTGACTCTGATGATGACTCTTATTTTTATTTTTCCTCCACGATGGAAGTATACTGAGGACCCAGCAGCTGTTTAGTTGAGACACATCTTCAAAGTATCTTCTTTAGTGTTCAAGCACAGCAAAAACTTTAATGCAGGTTTAGAAAACCCTGGGTAAATTATGACAGAAAGTTTCATTTTTTGGGTGAACCATACCTTTATAGAGTTACAGACACATCCATGCTTCTAAAGGTATAGGCCTATTTTATTTAAATTTTAAAATTTGGATAGTCTGATAAGATAATATTCCATACATTATCAGAGCTTGCGTAGACACAATTGTTAAATGATTTTTAAACATGATTAAACAGAAAATAAATTTTATAGATTTTGGCATAATTAATGTTTCCACCCCATTTTATAATTTGGCATTTATATTTATCATAAATATATAATTAATAAATAATAATCATATATGTCATATACAATTTGGCATTTAAATTCTTTTTATTTTTATTTTTCACCCCGGGAATTATTATAATTTTATTATAATAAAGTATATTTTATTTTCATATAAAATATAATTTTATATTATAATTTATTTTAATTTAAATAAAAATGGGAAAATAAATGACATATTAATGTAGTCCTAATTTAAGCAAATGGATAAAAAATAATAAATAAATAATAAAAATTCATCCCATCCAGGGTACAGCTGCAGAACTGTGTCCAAAAAGGCTACGATAATAAATAATTATAAATATCACATTTAAAAATACAATATTAATGTGTTTCTGTTCTGCAAAGTTTACATACTTGAGCAATGTTTTCTCCTGTTTTATTGTTGAGCTATGAGTTCCTTACTGATTAATTTGTGTACTTTTTTTTGACTTCGTGAATGAGTGTCCCTTATTTTGTCTTGATGAAGGTGGCAACCCCTAGTGTAGGGTGATAGAAAATACAGTTTGTACATTATAAAAACCATCGCGCCTATGGAGAGTCTCCACAACAGGATAGCTAACCAGACTCTGTGTGTGCGCGCAGCTGCGCGCGCGCGTGAGCGAGCGTGAAACTTCCGCAAACTCTCCTCAGCCGTCCGTCAGTCATCATGTCCACCATAACGCCTAGCACTCAGCAGTGTGGCTGTGGCGCAGAAAGGAAAGCCGTCAAACAGCTCAGACTAGAGGCCAAAAAACTACGACGAATCAACGTAAGTATGCCAGCTTCAACAATAACCGTGAAAGAGTTTGGATTGTGAGAGTTTATGGATGAGTTTAACCGGTTTTGAGTCACTGCTAGTGCTAACGCAACCCGACAAAACCCACAACACTTAAAAAAGCGTTTTAACTCATGTATAGGTAAATAGCTTTAGTTTTTTGACGTCCGATATGCTTTTAATGTGTTTTATACGAGTTTTTTTCCTACACTGCCAGAATGGTATTCTTCTCGGGCGTAAGTTCCTCAGACAACTGTTTAGAAGTTTGTTTTCTCGTGCTCATTAATAATGTAATCTATGCAGACGGTGGTGGTACTGAGTGATGGTGTCAGATTACATACTGTGGGTACTTCATTGTAGTATTATGTTACTTTTTGCATACAGTTTGTAAAACCTTTGGTATGGTGTCCAAATCCTACAGTTTGTTTCTGTGTGCATTAATTATGGTGCCCCAGCCTGAAGACCCCAGTATGCAAAATGCCTTTTTTTTCTTCTTAATAATAATGTGCATAAATTTCACTATTAATGCAATGTTGGCCAATGTTATTTTGTCAAAGTAGTGTTTGTTTTTCAGTTACTGACTTTTTACATCTTATAAAATTCCTCATGCCACTTTGTTTTAATGCTCAAAAGCAAGCAGAGAACTTATAGAAAGCTTATTACACCATAAATGTATGGGCCCAAGGTACACCAATCGGCTTAAAAAAAAAAACACTCCATGTATGCATTAAATATGCACTAATTTGCATACATTTCCAGAACAGAATCCTGAACATTAGATAAAAAAAAAATGTATGCATTAAATATACACTAATTTGCATAGATTTCCAGAACACGAATCCCTGCAACATTAGATAAAAAAAATGTCCATGTATTACATATGCACTAATTTGCATACATTTCCAGAACAGAATCCTGAACATTAGATAAAAAAATATGTATGCATTAATATGCCACTAATTTGCATACATTTCCAGAACAGAATCCTGAACATTAGATAAAAAAAATTGTATGCATTAATATGCACTAATTTTGCATACATTTCCAGAACAGAATCCTGAACATTAGATAAAAAATATGTATGGATTAAATATGCACTAATTGGCATACATTTCCACGAACAGAATCCTGAACATTAGATAAAAAATATCCATGTATGCATTACATATATGCACTAACATTTGCATACATTTCCAGAACACAATCCTGAACATTAGATAAAAAAAATGTATGCATTAAATATGCACTAATTTGGCATACATTTCCAGAACAGAATCCTGAACATTAGATAAAAAAATATGTATGCATTAAATATGCACTAATTTGCATACATTTCCAGAACAGAATCCTGAACATTAGATAAGGCAAGGTTCAGAATTCTTGATTTTAACCCCTCTATAAAAAAAAAAAAAAAAAAAAAAAAAAATTCAAAATATAGACTAAAACTATTAAATTTGCTCAGGGGTGTGTGCACTCAGTGCATGTTATCGTTTAACATGTTGTCTTAATTGTAATTTCTGTAGGTTTCTCAAGCTGCCACAGACCTGAAGAACTTCTGCCTGCAGAACGCCCATAAAGACCCCGCTGCTGGTGGGCGTGCCGTCCAGCGACAACCCCTTCCGCCCGCCCAAGTCCTGCGGCCTCCTCTGAACGACTGCTGTCATACAACAAATGCATGCGCAATCAAAATGTGTCAGCCCTTCAAAAATGTAGATGAGTTTGTTTCTTCATCAGAATATATTTAGAGAAATGTATAGCATTTCATCACTTGCTCACCAATGGATCCTCTGCAGTGAATGGGTGCCGTCAGAATGAGAGTCCAAACAGCTGCTATAAACATCACAATAATCCACGAGGAATCCACAAGTGTGTGTGCTTTTAAGAAACAAAGCAAGACATTTTTAGCTTCAAAATGTTGCTTCTGGCAAAAATGTGTGTCCATAATCCATAATATTGTTTCCTCCAGTGAAAAAATCCGTCTTGCCTGAATCAGGAGAGAAATATGCACAGATCAAGTACTCATTTACAAGCAGTTCTAAATAAATAAGTTGGTGGATTTTGATGTGAGAGGACAACAGTGGATAGACAGCGGTTTTTACTGGATGAAGCGTCATTATGGATTATGGACTCATATTTCTTGTATTAAGTTGCAACACCTTATAGGTGGATTTGTTTCTCACAAACATGTGGTTTTTCACTTCATAAGATGTTAACTGATGGACTGGAGTGGTGTGGATTACCTGTGGATTATTGTTAAGTTTTTATCTGCTGTTTGGACTCTCATTCTGACGGCACCCATTCACTGCAGAGGATCCATTAGTGAGCATGTGATGTAATCCTACGTTTCTCCAAACTTGTTTCCATGAACAAACTCCCCTACATATTGGGTTGGCCTGTTCTCAGCAAATTTCCGTTTTTGGACTACTCCTTTAAATAAACTAATATCTATATTATATCTGATATTTCAGAGCTGGTGAAGCGTTTCAGATGCTGGTGCTGCCTTCAAGTGTCTGTTTCTCTACCTTTACACTACTCCATAAAGACCTCCTGGACCGCACTACACACACACAAAACACTACTTAGCATAGCAAAAAAAAAAAAGAAAAAGAACATTTTCTACGGTGTTCATTTTCTTCATATCGCACAGTTGCTGTCTATTTCCTATGAACTGTATTATGAGTAATAATATGTTGACTCTGCTGACTTAACAAAAAATGTATGGTACAATCAGCTGTAAAACCCATAACACATCCCATGTTTTTTGAAAGCAATTTTATATACCAACACTATTTTAATAGTATGCGTATTTTAATAAAACATAAAAGACTTCCTTGAAGATTTGTATGAAGTTTTCCCTGGTTTATGTGGAAGGAATGAAAAAATGAAACTATTAGAGTATTTTTCCTATCAGAAATTACATGACCTTTTTTAATTATAGTCTTTTACTAATTTATGGCCAGCAGGATTTGGTTTGAAGGTCGTTTGTAAACATGCTTTGTGTCCTCAACAATACACACGTTGGATGTCTCCTTTTATCTGTTGGAGTCTCGACTAATGATCTGATGAGTTGAATCTAGTGTGTCTGATGAGGAGGACATACAATATGTGCAGTGTTGAGGAAACCCTGATCCCATTCCTGATGAACAGGTTACACTAAAACCTTTTTCTTATTCTTGTTTCATTGACTTTGCTAAACTTACTTTTAAAATAAAGTGTTTATTGATCATTCAATTGGTTGTCTTTTGTTGAATGGGCTTTAAAATGCATTTTTAAATATTATAATTGAAGTGTGTTTTGTATCTTGATATTGGTGTCACACTGTGAGCTCAGTTTTGCTCTGTGATCAGTCTTATGTGAACCTTCATTACTAATCTGCCTTCTGAAAGTGAACAATTTGTTTTTGCTCTGGTAAGACATACTGTATATAAGTTATGATATTTGCATATTCATATATATTTAGAAAGTGAATTGATGTAGAAATCCATTTTTGGTAAGTTACTTAATGTTACAAATTTAAAAATTGCACAAAAAAAAAAAAAAATTGTTGCTGAAGGAAATGATTCAGGAAGAATCTTTCAACAAGCTTTCGATTTTCACAATCACGCTGCCTTTTATTTTTTTATACACGGAAAAGAAAAGGCTGTATATTGCATTAGATGCCAGTGTTTTATGCTGCAGTGATTCTTTTTTTTTTTTATGTCATGCTGATGTTACAGTATCTGCAGAGTCTGGTCTTATGGAGCACAAACAGTTTGCAAGATCCCCAACATCCCATAATAGAGCTCAGGACTGCTCAGGTAAGCCGGTCACACACACTTGGCACCATGCGAGGCAGACGATGCACAGATAGAGTTTGTGTTTCAGAGATGCTGAAACTCCTGATTCTGCCTCATCTCCTGATGAATAAGCACGTCACAGCTTCTGGATCTTAGAGAGGAGCGCAGAGACCTCATCAACCCATTACAGGTGCACAAACCCCTGAGCCTCTCTGAACATCACGGTTCAGGTGAAGCTCACAAAACCTGTCCTCAAACCATCAGCAGCTTTACATTTTGCATTGAGCTTTGACATTGCTTTCATTTTAGGTGTTTATTTTATTTCTCATCACTATATATATCACACTTTTTTTACTGCCTTAACTGTATTTATTTTACTGCCTTTTAATTTATATTAAATTATATTTTGAGATTCCAAAATAAACAATATTCTGAAATTAAATGTTTTATTATATTAATATTGTTATATTACCTTCCTAATGAACATATTCAATTATAGATTACATATTCGATTTTGCGACCTCCTGGAAAAGAGAATGTACATCTCTAAGGGTTTGCCCCCCGTATACAGTGGGTACGGAAAGTATTCAGACCCCCTTAAAATTTTTTCACTCTTGTGTTATACATTGCAGCAATTTGCTAAAATCATTTAAGTTAATTTTTTTCCCTCAATTAATGTACACACAGCACTCCATATTGACAGAAAAAACACAGAATTGTTTGACATTTTTGCGGGGCAGATGTTATTAAAAAAAAAAACGAAATACACATGGTCCAGTAACAGAAACTGTGAAACTTTAGCACATTAGCAGCTTTGATAATTATAGGCAAAAGTCACTACTACCAACCTATCACCAGCTCACTTTACCCAGACCACAAAAGAAGACCTTTAGAAGATTTATTAAAATATACCATAAAAATAGTCCATCTTTCATATTCATATGCCCTTGATAACTTAATTTTTCCTTTTAGTTTTTCCACAGGAAAAAAAAAGGCGTAATGGGTTGCATAAATAATAATATGATTTAATTTGGGGTGAATTACTCCTTTGGAATTATACTTGTCCCCAGCATTTAATCTGCATGTGTGTGTTTCAGAGATGAGAGTTTGAGTGGACAGAAGGCGTCCCGTTTGAAGTCAGACTTCTTCAGTTTGTCTGCAGTCAAGAAAACCTTGCAGTGGTACAGGAGAGAAAGCACAGCGATCAGCAACTGACGTACACACACACAACACAGAGATCATGTTTTACAGAACTCACATCACCACTGTAATTCAGCTGTGTGTGTGCAGGTGCAGCCGTACCGGGAGCAGCTCTCTCTGTCTCCATGTGCCACACCGCTATCTGAGGGGTCAGGAGGTCACGTCAGGATCCTGTCTGAACATGGTCATGACCACCAACACCCCTGAGCTGTACTCGGCTCTTAAACTGCGCTACTACAGGTCTAATATCTGACACTGTACCTCATGCAACCACTCATGTCACTGCACAGCTGGACTCAACAGGAGTTATTTTCTCTGTCTCAGGTCAGAACGGATCCTTCAGTCACCCCGGTGACCGCAATATGGACTGGCCCTTTTAGTTTTACAGACTTTTTTTTGTGAAGAATCAGTGTTTTCAAAAGATACATTTTTGAAAAAAAAAAAAAAAATTTAAATAAAGGTATACCATATGTATAGAATTACCTTGTATTTGTTTTATATTTAACTTACATATTAACATCTCTCACGAATGCACACATCCAGATCAATAATTGCATTTATTATTTGTGTACACTGCAACTGAGACCAGAGATCTAGTTGTCAGAATGCCTATGTTTACATTTCACTCAGTAGTCCACAAATACCTCTCAGTGTTTTTTTTTTTTTTTTTTTGTTGTTTTGTTAATGTGTTTGTTGTTGTTTTTTTTTACGTTGGTTTGTTTCTTCATCAGAAATGTAGCATCACATGGCCATCCAAAATGTAGATGAGATTGTTTCTTCATCAGAAATGTAGCATCACATCACTTGCTCACCATTGGATCCACTGCAGTGAATGGGTGCCGTCAGAATGAGTCTAAACAGCTGATAAAAACATCACAATAATCTACAAGTAGTCCATCAGTTAAAGTCTTGTGAGGTCAAACTGTGCATGTTTGTAAAAATAAATAAATAAATAAATTATAATAATAAAATTCATCAAGACATTTTAACTTAAAACATCACTTCTGGCCAAAATATATGAGTCCATAATTCATAATAACAATTCGTCCAGTCAAATGGCACCCCAGTCAACCGCAGAGGATCTACCCATCCACACTTTGGATGGTCTGAGGGTGACTACATTTGCAGCAAATGTTCATATTTTTGATTGAACTTTTACATTAAAATGAGAATATTAATTTCCACCTGTAATATTTTTTGCTATATAAGATGAGAATATAAGGATCGTAATGAAAGGTTGAACTATTTTTCATAAAACACTTAGCAAGTTGCTCCATATTGTTATTGCAATTTTGCATACAGTTTAACAGGTTATCTTTTAAATTCCTACAATATTTCAAAAAAGCGGTCTTCTCCAATCAGTGTCAATAAACAGCGTGCTCTCATAGTGACAGCTTACCCCGTATGGTGTTACACTAGCAACATCCCGTCCACAGTTTAAAAGTATTCTTGCTTTATTTCAATCTGCTCCACCAATCGTTTTCGTCGGTTCAGAGGGCAATTGGCAAACTCATAGTGTCCAGAATTGGCTCTTGCCGTGAACGTACACCCTTTTCAAACCCACAGCGTGACACTAAGCGACGTGCTTCACGGTTCTGTAGCACCTGGGGATTGTCATGGCATTTTTTCTCTTCTCCATTAATCTTGTCGGACCTCATGAGATCTATGTAGTCGACAAATCAAGACCTACTTTCAGCCCTGTGAGGATTACATGCGGTCCTGGCAGACATGATCATAGTCTGCAGCGGCCAGCAGAGCGTTCAGAAACGCGCTCCTGGAGTCTCCAAGCGGCCCGACGCTGAGCGCGACTTACCCTGACTACGGCTCCCGAAATAAGAGACCCGGAACGACGCAAGAGACACCCGCAGCAACCCATCCGGAGAAGAAGTTCTGCAGTCTTCTGAACACACACAACGAGATGAGCCTAAGCCGTTTGTTCCCTCCGCCACTACTTACAAGACCGCGGCTGATGAGACGTGACGTGCCCGTACTTGAGCCAGTACCGTGTGTCCCCTGTGCGGAGCCACCGGGGCCCAAAGCCACACCAAGAGATTCCTGCCCGCTCGTGCGACAAACCTATCAGCCCTCCGTGTAACGCCAAAATCAACATAGCGTTGAACCGCGACTTTTCTGAACGACGAAGAAGATCTGGCCACGCGTATACAAGAAGGCACTTTTTTTACGTATCGTTTTAATAATTCCAGTTTTAATTGCTTCCATCCATAATGGCTTGTGTGAAAGTTTGCATGCAATGTGTGCTCTTTTGGTAGTGGTTTGATTTTGCAAAACGGTTTTTTGTCTTCCGCTTGTGTTGCAGTGGTGTTGTTTTTTCACTCTAACAAAACTTGTACCACAAGCCAGTTGCTTGCCACTACAGGGTGCAACCACTGTGACCTAGCGATCGCTTTCTTCTTATTGTACAAAAAAAAAAAAATTTCTTGTTGATTAAATCTGTGGTGAAATATAGTAAACGCTTTTAATGTTATTTACATGTTTTGCTCTTTTAAAGCTTGCCTATACCTTTGGCATTAACAGTTAAAAAATCGCCGTCGTCTGTTTTATGTTTCTATTTTACAACATTTGGAAAACATTATCAGGCCGTTTTGTTCACGTGACAAGGAAGTTCATGATATAGTTTAAAAATGATTTGTACCTTGGGACAAAAACAAGAAACATGAAACAGAACTTTTGGAACCCTGTGTGTCATATCACAGCACTATCAGCTTAACTTGGTTCAGTTTGACTACACTTTTTTTTTTTTGTTTTTTTTTTTTTTTTTTTTTTTTTTTTTTTTTTTTTTTTTTTGTAGTTTTAAAACCATGCACTTCACCGACAATCAAACGTGCACACAGCAACAACCAGAAAGATTCATTTTATTTATGCCCAGAATGTTTTTGAACAGCGAATTTGGATCTTGCCCGATTTTATGACTGGACACTTTGAGAACCGGCTTGCTAAGGTTACGGACCCTTCAGTCCCTTGGGGTAACCACCCGTGACTGACAGAATTACATTGTTTACTATGCCTTGAACCCATAGGAAAAGTGTTAACTTTAGGCTTACTGAAACAGAGCAACTTCTAATGCAGTTTTTGACCTTTTGCTCAAATCAAGTGCTCTAACTGAACATTGGAAAACCATGCCTGCTATCTGAACTCATCCGTTGCCAATTATTCAGTCTTTCTTTGTTTACATCTTGTTTTCTGTAGTATTATATCATGTGCAGTAAAATACATTCAAATATATTGTTATTATGCTATTTTTCTGATTTGGAAGCGGAGGTTTTTCTGCCCTTGTTGCCCAAAGCCAA
This sequence comes from Cyprinus carpio, assembly GCF_018340385.1. Taxonomy (NCBI): domain Eukaryota; kingdom Metazoa; phylum Chordata; class Actinopteri; order Cypriniformes; family Cyprinidae; genus Cyprinus; species Cyprinus carpio. Next base: position 37,788,591 of record NC_056597.1, on the reverse strand, counting down.
TCTTCCCTCATCTTCCTGCGTGGCGTCCATCAATAACTGACTGCAAGAAATACATCAAAATTACGGTCCTGTTCAAAGACTGTGTCTTTACTGTTATTTTATTAATACACCTAATGGTTGTAAACCACCCCCCAGACGCAAAAAACACAAAATCAGATTTGGGTCCAAGTGCTCAAAATAAACTCCTGACTTACTTCAGAAAGGCATATCTTCTGATTAGGTCACATACAAAGCTCTGTGGCATCCTCCAGATCACAGGAGGCTTCTAGAGATGGGAGAGTCCTCCACACTGAGACAAAATATAAAACCATGAAAAATACACACCTTGCCACTGCCTGCATTAATATTGTTTTTTCTGGACAGTAAAGTCGGAAATTTAACCAACCTCGACGAACCCTAAACAGACCTCCAGATAACATTCAAAGTCAATGGTTGTCTCACCCTCAAGAGGGATGTTGTTGAGCTGCCCCGAATCTGTCACCGAGTGCATGGTTAAAGGTCCTGCGAGGGATCCGGTTCAGCGGCAGGATCCGTCCGGCCAGCCTGAGCATCACTCAAGTAAACTTACACACTCTGTAAAAACTAAGGATACACTCAGTTTTAGTAACTTAATGCTGAACTTAACAGAATATGTGAGAGTAGTGGATACCAAAACCTGACATGCCTAATTTTAGGCAAATAAAAAAAAAAACCAGCATGTAGTGGTTTTGGTATTTCAAAGGAATATTAGACACTGGTTTGATGACAAATAACACTGATTTCCGTCAACTAACACGTATATTCTAGCCTTTTCCCTCACCAAAGCTATCTGAGAAAGTCCTATGATGACTACTTTTATGTGCTTTTTATGACTTTTCTAGCTTCTTAAAAGCACTTCAGAGAACATTCCTGCCAGTGGATATCTTCTTGAAATAAGGCTTTGAAATGAAGAATTTTTTTTTTTTTTTTTACTTTAAATCATCCGTATCTAAAGCTGATCCTGGAGGGACAGCATCCTTCAAAGGTTAGCTCCAACAAATATGCATGACGATACTTCTGATTCTGAAAAGCTGAATTAACTGGTTTTCAGGCTTTGTTTGATTAGGGTTGAGGTGACACAACTTCTAGCAGGACAGCCGGCCCTTCAGGAGCAGGTTTGCGACAGCCACTTGCCTTGAATTGTACTGTAGGTCATCGTCATCAGAAATAACTCCACTTTGCACATCTTCATTATCACCACCTAATGGAGCCCTGCCAGGTGTAGATCAAGCTCCACACGCTGTTGTTCTCTCTCAGTCTGCCTGTTCTCTCGGCTGTGAAGTCTGAACGACTCAAACTTTATCTTCTTGTCTCGTGGATTACCAGGACGGTGCACTGACGGTCTCATCGGCTGCAATCAATATCACGAGCATCCGCCCACTGGTTCAACTGGTGTGGGTCATCTAAGAAGAGGCGTTCATGTCACATTTCACACGCACTGCACTGCTTAATCTCATCACCTCCCACGACGCGTTCTTCTCCAAACTGGGGTAGCTTCATTGGCCCTCCTTTGGGAAGCTTCAAGTGAACCGGCTAATCACAAACCTCTTCTTGAGCGGAAAAACAATCAGTTTTAGTCCTTGTTGACATCAGCTAAATTCCACAGTACCAATCTCATTGTTGACCTCACGGCTATCTTCTCTACTGTTTTTTTCACAGCATTTTTTGCTCCATGCCATTCATTTCCATTTTTGCTCAGGAGGGTTTAGATCATCAGCGTCAGCATGGATGATTGCATTAACAGTTTCATGATTAACGACTCCCTTGACATGCATTTGGCATATGCTTACTACAATTTGTACTATTTTGGCACTTCTGTTTTCCTGGACTGTAGAATTTTTCTGGATATATTAAAATGTACCTGGATTACCTCTTTTATCCATTTAGATTCTGAATGGTTAAATGAATTGTAATCAAAACTTTAGGTCTGATTAATTTGAAATCCTACACATTATAGTTTAACAAAAATATTAAACGTTCAGCAATAAAAATATGAAATAGTTTTAATTTTTTCCCCAAATTTAGTTTATCTCAAACCCCCGCTGTTTTAATTGGATTAGCATTTTTCTGATTAATTTTAATGGTCTAATGACATTTTAATAATCTGAAGCTATGTTTAATGAATTAAACTCAATACAATAATATTTGGCCATTTGAAATGTTTTACTTTCTTCAGAAAATCTGTGTGTGTTGTTTTTTTCTTTATTTTTAAAGGAATAATCACACTATTTTTGATATTTGTGTTATTTAACATTTAATTATTGCATGTTTGCCTCATATTTGAGTTTGCATTTCACTGTTTATATTCATTTTGAGGAACACTGAATCTGTTTTTGTGCAAGGGAGTGGAGTAAATGCATGCTCACATTTAGTCAATACAGCAAGCATTGTTACACAGTGCACACAATGCTTCGGCACTTACTCCAGATTTCTCTCAACAAAGGGAAGAAAATAGGAAATCAAAGTAACTAGTGTTACTTGTTTGAAAAAGTAACTCAGATATTTTCTTGTAAATAACAAGTAATGTGTCACTTTACTAGTGACTTGAGTAATTTAAAGTAATCTGATTTCATAATTTATGTTACTTGTAATGTTACCGCTGATAAACACACGTTAAGCATAGACTTCTTCTTTCTGGTCCAGATGCGGAGCTGGAGGTAAAGACAGAGTCTGATGTTGTGATGGAGGGAGACTTTATTATGTTTATCTGCGGTTCATGCATCCCCTCCATGACTGTACCAACCTACACTTGGATGAAAGATGGGCAACTGCACAGTCAACATCATGGGGACAACATACTTGTTTTGGAGTCTGTCGAGCCGAAGAATGGAGGCCGATATTCCTGCACCATAAGCGGTCATGAGGGACTCAACTCCACATCTACTGAAATCACTGTTACACCTGGATGTAAGTTAGCTGAGAGCTTTATTTTGAAATATCTCAGGTGTATTCAGAAAGAAATGATAGTTCTTTCTGCAAGGAAAAAAAAATCAGTATTGTTTATTAACAATCAGTTTGTTTCAATGTTTACATTTACATTTACATTTAGTCATTTAGCAGACGCTTTTATAGAAAGTGAATTACAAAGGAGGACAATGGAAGCAATCAAAAACAACAAAAGAGTAATGATATATAAGTGCTATAACAAGTCTCAGCTTAAACGCAGTACACGTAGCAAAGGCTTTTAAATAGTATAATAAATCAAAAGAAAACAGATAGAATAGAAAAAGAATAGAGCAAGCTAGTGTTAGAGGTTTTTTTATAATTGTATTATAAAAAAAAATAAAAAAGAAATAATACAAATTTTTTTTAAATAGAATTAGAATAGTGAGTGCAAAAGTGTTATAAAGTAAAATAAAAACAAGTTAGAGGGTCAAATAAAGATGGAAGAGATGTGTTTTAAGCTGATTCTTGAAGATGGCTAAGGACTCAGCTGCTCGGATTGAGTTGGGCAGGTCATTCCACCAGGAGTGGAATAATAATTGAGTGATAATTGTGAATTAGTGATGAACAGTTGCTGTTAACAAACAGAATCACTGAAGAAAAGAGAAACACAAGAACTACAACTGACTTTAGACACAGCCTTAGATAAAATAAACTGAAATAAAATACATTAAATCTCTCAAGATCTGATTAAACAACCCCACAAACAGCATCACCAGCTCCATTTATTAATAACCAGACTGACTGTATTTCTGTCAAACGTCTACAGAAGATCTAATTGAGAATGAACTAAGGTTTAGATGTTGATTTATTGTTTCATTTGAAGTTACCATGTTAGAGATCAGTGTTTGCTTTAGTTGGGCTCTTGACCCTCGGTTTCTGTCTTAGATTATTTTTTTTTGGACGTTGTAACCATGTGTTTTTGAAACATGTCTGTTATAACTCAAAAACCCAGAGAAAATATGGTATTGGTTGTTATACAGCATATTGGTGATGATAATCATCGATGAGTAGAGTTA
>NC_056597.1:37784369-37784453 GCF_018340385.1 Cyprinus carpio | reverse complement strand
GCACCCAGCGCAGGCCAACCCTTTATAGCGTGATGATATTAGTTATTAGTTGTGCACGCACCTGGAGGAGCCTACCTGGAGGAG
>NC_056597.1:37783825-37783996 GCF_018340385.1 Cyprinus carpio | reverse complement strand
CAAGATATCTTTAAATATGATTTGACTAGTCAAAAACAATTTAAGATATCTTTAATTCAAAAAATTTAAAGATATCCAAAATACATTTGTAGATATCTGCAATTCACTTATGACTAGTCAAATTACAGTTGTAGATATCTTGAATTGGAATTTTGACTAGGCAAATCAAAT